>NC_047015.1:36141628-36268623 GCF_902652985.1 Pecten maximus | reverse complement strand
CTTTTGTACCAAAATAAAATACTGTATATGACCAGTACATCGCCTGGGGCTTGTCGTGATGATAAAATGATAAGAAACAAACAAATGTTCATTAAAGAATTTTATTCTTTACTTGTATTTTTATATCACGACAATTTCATTCAACATATACAAATACACAATAAACATTACTCTGTTAAACTGTTTTCAACAGAAAGTTAAACATACAATGTTTATTTTTATATTTTTATAGATGTGTGTCACAATGACTTTCTTGTTAAAAACTTTGTCAGATCATTCCAGAGTTTCTGACTAATCTTAATTAGACCAGCCTCGAAATATTCCTTGTTTAGCATTGATCAACCCACCCTACCAGTTATGGGAGTACTGGGTCGGTAGGTAGGGAAAATGTTTTATTCTATTTGGGAAAACTATGAAGGACACTGAAACCAAGTTATGATGAAAGACATTGAATTTTAATTCTCGAAATGCAAATCAACAATGTCAACAGATTTAGCAGCAACAACAATAAGAATTATACAAACACAACCATATTTTATACATTGCATAGGTATAGTATATTGAGTCTATGGAATTTGACTAGTATAATTTACCAGGGTATACAAACACAACCATGTTTTACATAGAATGTCGCCTGTGCCCATTAGAGTGATATGAAATATTTATCTGTCATCCAAATTGTATTCATATCGACTGTATACTACCATTTGGTAACAGTTAAATACATATTTACATTCATATTTTTTTTATTTACTGAAGCTTAAGACGCATTTAAATTTGCCGCTTCCCCTATCACTGACGTCATCAAATCAAATACTGGAACAGCCGAAATTTCCAGAAGGAATAATATAGTCCCTCATGTCATACCGACAGGATATGGGAAATCTTTAATATTTGAAATTGTAAAAAAATATTAAAAACTCTGCTGTTATTTTGATAAATCAACTAAACTCTATTAATGCCGAGCAGGTAGACAGGTATGACAAACCTTAACTCCATAAAAAGTTAGGTAACCTTGAAGAACGGCGTTTCTTTATTCTTCAAAAACATTCGTTTTTGATTGGACACCCGGAGCATTTCCTGCAGAATGATCTATTCAATGTGTTGTGTTCGGAGGAGCTCCAGCATAATGTTAAATTTATATTTATTGATGAAGAACACTGCATTCATCTTTGGGGCGAAGAATTCCGACAAGATTTCATGAAAATACAAAAACTGAGAGCACTATTTCCAAGTGTAGCCCAAGTTTTCTCTGGCCCTGTCACCATGTCTGGCCTACACCAGACATGGTGACAGGGCCAGAGAAAACTTGGGCTATTCCAAGTGGTGAGTATAGTCGCATATACAAAATACTGTCAGTGTAATATAGTTCATTTATAATAAGGAGTTAGATAATGATATATAAATAATATGGTAAAATACAATGTTGTTTATTTCCATGTTGCATATCACATATTACATAATTTAAGTAAAAATTAAGTCTGATTGCTATGCTGTATTTTTTTTTCTATAACATGATTGTAACTAGGTTGGTCTAATTAATACAGTCATTCTAGTTTTACAATTTATAAATACAAAATTAGCAGTTCCATTATATTAATATGTCATTTACAATGTACATGTATATGATACAATAATACATTTTAAGATGTTTTCAATCAACTGATCGGGAGTAACAATATGTTTCTAACGATTAATTGATCAATCTGTAATGAGATATATAATCCTGATATTTTCATCAAGGATGGCGTGATGCCTGGGATCAAATCCCTCTCTAATGGGAGAGGCCCTTATATATATCTCGCATTGTATAACAGGTTATCGAATTTATGAAGGAACAAACATGAATAACTTCTGTCATGTACAGAGTACTGATTTCATTCATATATATAAATGTGTTTTTCACAACTACATAAATTACAAAATGTACAATATTTTTATCATAACGAAAGTCAAAACATATTAATACATGGGTGAAGACATGTGAAATAAATTTAATATGCATATCTTTCAATTTCCATTCTTAGCAAAAGTTTTAGTACTGACTTGAACTGCTAGTAACAAAACCATTCAATTGATCACATGCAATCTTTTGATCGATGACTTTGTTCTGATCAAATCCTCATTATGTAGAAATAACATCAAATTGAACTTTCAAAAAGCCCTGCAAATAAAGACAATGAAAGGTCATATTTATCTGTCATTCAACCATTAATACAACAACTTTTAAGAGACAAGGATTTCCCTATAACTGTTGTGTATTCAAAACTAAAATGGTGTGGGTTTGCATTGATGTATCTAGACAATCCAACGATTTGAAAAGAAAAGTGGCCCAGTTTCACTCACCTTGTACGCTGGATGTAAGTTCTAAAGTTAAAAATTTAATTCTGAAATCAAATATTGTTTTTCTTCTTAATTATCAACCGACGGATAAAGCCACTCAAAATATTCCCTGTATCAATGCAAGTTCAGTTTTAATTATTTTTTACTGTTTAATTTCATACCTGTCAATCTTCCAATTTCAAATTTCAGGAATTGATATGCAAATCAGTTTAATTAAAGAAAAACAATTAATTCCTGGATCAGGTTGCATGGATCCAAACATGTTTTGATTTCAGTGATTTTGTTTCAATTTACATTTTCTACGTGCATGCATAGGTTACACTGAACTTATTATTTGGTTGCTATAATAATCAATTACGTAAGTCTGTTTTAAATGTTTATAATGTTCTTAATGTAAAAAAAAAAAAAAAAAAAAAAATATTTTCAATTAGATGTTCCCTGCAAAAAAAGTAAGAAAATAATTTTGTAATTTTCACTCAATTAAACAAATTACATTTGCAGCTTTTCTTATTACACTGATGCAGTGATATTATTGTTCATTTTGAAGATAAACATGTGAAAGACATTTATTCATTATAATCCATGCACCTCCCCGTATCACTAATTCTACAGCTACTATGCTTGACATATTTTTCACTAACAATGTCAATATATTCAATTATACTGAAGTCTTATCTCCTCTATGTAGTGACCATAGTCCGATATTAGCAAGCATTTCCTTTAAAGTTCTTAAGAAACAGTCCTACAAGAAAACTATCTACAAATTTCAGGAAGCTGATTGGAATGGTCTGAAAACTGATTTACTCTATACTAATTGGGATGAATTACTTTCTAACACTGATAATAACACTCTTTCACTAATTCTCACATTCCTCAAAAAACTGTGATAATTCGCCCTGATGATAAACCTTGGATGACTAATGAAATTAGGTTACAACTCAGAAAAAAATAGAATTCACAAGAAAGCCAAAAAAAAAACCAGAGACCAAGATTGGACTAAATTTCGAATGATTCGTAATGAAACTATTTTAATGATAAGAAATGCAAAGGAACAATATTCAAATAAACTTCAGAATGCACTTGCTGATAAGACTGTTCCTCCTAGGAAATGGTGACGGATTGCCAAATCTATCTGTAAATTATCTAATACTTGTAATAATTCTTCACCCATAAAATACAATAAGACAATAATTATTCATCCACGTGACAAAACCCAACAACCGAGCTGGTGTTTAGTGTGAGATTTTGGAGATCATAAGTTCAAAGGTCAAGGTCACAGGTCAAAACACGGATTTTTCTTTGAACGACCATAACTTCATACACGATCGTTCTATGTCATTCTCGTTATTATTATTATTCTTAACACTTTTTTTGTGACCAAAATCTCTCAAAAACGAATGCAGATAGAACGTTCATATCTTAGTACATGATAGACAATATCAAGTTGTCGATCTTGGTGCAATTTGATGTTCATACGTTCAACGGTCAAGGTCACAGATCTATAAATAGAAAATTTTGGACGTTTTTTGAACGGTCATAACTTCGTAACGAATCGTTCTATTTCGTTCCCGTTCAGTGTGTTATGTAGATCAGGGACAGAGCTAACTTTTCTCCATGCCATCTTATCAGAGAATATGTCAAGGTCATGACCTCGCCAAGGGGTAAAGAAAATATCGAAAAAAAAATTCTCAATCTGAAAACTGTTTTCATCCCAAACGAAAGAGTATGATGCACTGAGACGAAATATGAACTTTTTTTGATCGTCGGATGAAAAATGACGGAGATATGGCACTTTGAAAATTTCGAAGTTTTTCCCGCCAAAATTCAAAAATCGGCAAAAAATGACTAAAATTTTTTCAGCTCCTTCATTTATACACATACAGATTTGATATTTGGCACAACAATAGCATGTAAGAGTAGCTACAAAAAATACTATTTTTCATTGACCTTGACCTTCATTCAAGGTCAAATTATCGAAAAAAAACTAAAATTGAAAAGAAATCTTTTGGGTCAGGCTCTTTTTCTGTTCGTTTTATTCCTTAAACAATCAGTGCATCTTGTAGATCATGGTCGGCACTAACTTTTTTCTTATACATGTTATCAAAAAATATCTCAAGGTCAAGGTCTAAGCATGAGGTCAAATCAAGGTCAAAAATATAAAATTCAAAATTACTAATTTTTTTATATGAATCGGAAAGCGCATGATTAATCATGACAAACGGTGCAAGTTTTATGGTCGTGCGATAAAAAATGACGTAGAAATGGCACTTTGAAAAATGTTGGTTTTCCCGCCAAAATTCAAATTTGTCCCAAAAATGCACTTAATTTCCATTTACTCCTATATCTTTACACATACAGATTTGATTTTTGGTACAGTGATAGCTTGGACAAAGGGCTACAAACTTAATTGCTTTTCATTGATGTTGACCTTCGCTCAAGGTCACAAAGGTCAAATGATCAAAAATCGAAAATTTCAAATTTTCAAAATAGTTTCATCGTATGTGAAAGAAAACGTTATTTTAAAGATGTTTGCAACGTTAGAAGGTCAACTGATCGGTTAAAGAAGGGAAGCGAAGAGAAAACGAATAGAAAACGAAGAGAATCGTAGGTAAAACGTACAAAAGCGTTCGTCAGAACGAGAACATGTCAGCGATCATTTTCTTGTTGGACGGGATAGACGATAAATGTTACAGGATACACGATACAGTACGGGATACACGATACATGGAACGGGATTCACAGTACAGTAAACACGATACAAGGTAGGAGATAAACGATTCACAGTACAGTAAACACGATACAAGGTACGAGATACACGATTCACGGTTTAGTAAACTCGATGCAAGGTACGCGATACAGGGTACAGTTAACACGATACAAGGTACGAGATACACGATTCACGGTAAAGAAAACACGATGCAAGGTACGAGATACACGGTTCACTGTTCAGTAAACACGATACAAGGTTCGAGATACACAATTCACAGTACAGTTAACACGATACAAGGTACGAGATACACGATTCACTGTTCAGTAAACACGATATAAGGTACAATGTACGGTATTGATACATAATACAATACGGGATACATGATACATGGAACGGGATTCACAATACTGTAAACACGATACAAGGTACGGGATACACGATTAACAGTACAGTAAACACGATACAAGGTACGAGATACAGGTAGTTTACACGATACAAGGTACGAGATACACGATTCATGGAGGTCAATTGATACAAAATCGAAAAATTCAAATTCTTTTAAAACGGTTTATTTTCATCGTATATGAAAGCAAACGTTATTTTAAAGATTGGTTAAAGAAGGGAAGCGAAGAGAAAACGAAGAGAAATCGTAGGTAAAACGTACAAAAGCGTTCGTCAGAACGAGAACATGTCTGCGATCATTTTCTTGTTGGAAATCCCGTGTTTTGATCTTGATCAAATCTAGTTATTCTTATTATTATTATTATTATTATTCTTAACACTTTTTTTGTGAACAAAATCTCTCAAATACGAATGCAGATAGAACGTTCATATCTTAGTACATGATAGACAATATCAAACTGTCGATCTTGGTGCAATTTTATGTTCATACGTTCAACGGTCAAGGTCACAGATCTATAAATAGAACATTTTTGGACGTTTTTTGAACGATCATAACTTCATAAGAGATCGTTCTATTTCGTTCCCGTTCAGTGTGTTATGCAGATCAGGGACAGAGCTAACTTTTCTCCATGCCATCTTATCAGAGAATATGTCAAGGTCATGACCTCGCCAAGGGGTAAAGAAAATATCGAAAAAAAAATTCTCAATCTGAAAACTGTTTTCATCATAAACGAAAGAGTATGATGCACTGAGACGAAATATGAACTTTTTTGATCGTTGGATGAAAAATGACGGAGATATGGCACTTTGAAAATTTCGAAGTTTTTCCCGCCAAAATTCAAAAATCGGCAAAAAAAGACTAAAAATTTTTCAGCTCCTTCATTTATACACATACAGATTTGATATTTGGCACAACAATAGCATGTAAGAGAATCTACAAAAAATACTATTTTTCATTGACCTTGACCTTCGTTCAAGGTCAAATTATCAAAAAAACTAAAATTAAAAAAAAATCTTTTGAGTCAGGCTCTTTTTCTGTTCGTTGTATTCCTTGAACAATCAGTGCATCTTGTAGATCATGGTCGGCACTAACTTTTTTCTGATACATGTTATCAAAAAATATCTCAAGGTCAAGGTCTAAGCATGAGGTCAAATCAAGGTCAAAAATTTAAAATTCAAAATTACTATTTTTTTATATGAATCGGAAAGCGCATGATTAATCATGACAAACGGTGCAAGTTTTATGGTCGTGCGATAAAAAATGACGTAGAAATGGCACTTTGAAAAATGTTGGTTTTCCCGCCAAAATTCAAATTTGTCCCAAAAATGCACTAAATTTCTTTTACTCCTATATCTTTACACATACAGATTTGATTTTTGGTACAGTGATAGCTTGGACAAAGGGCTACAAACTTAATTGCTTTTCATTGATGTTGACCTTCACTCAAGGTCACAAAGGTCAAATGATCAAAAATCGAAAATTTCAAATTTTCAAAATATTTTCCTCGTATGTGAAAGAAAACGTTATTTTAAAGATGTTTGCAACGTTAGAAGGTCAACTGATCGGTTAAAGAAGGGAAGCGAAGAGAAAACGAATAGAAAACGAAGAGAATCGTAGGTAAAACGTACAAAAGCGTTCGTCAGAACGAGAACATGTCAGCGATCATTTTCTTGTTGGACGGGATAGACGATAAATGTTACAGGATACACGATACAGTACGGGATACACGATACATGGAACGGGATTCACAGTACAGTAAACATGATACAAGGTACGAGATAAACGATTCACAGTGCAGTAAACACGATACAAGGTACGAGATACACGATTCACGGTTTAGTAAACCCGATGCAAGGTACGAGATACAGGGTACAATTAACACGATACAAGGTACGAGATACACGATTCACGGTATAGTAAACACGATAGAAGGTAGGAGATACAGGGTACAGTTAACACGATACAAGGTTCGAGATACACGATTCACGGTTTAGTAAACACGATACAAGGTATGATATACAAGTACAGGTAACACGATACAAGGTACGAGATACAGGTACAGCAAACACGATACAAGGTGTGAGATACAGGGTACAGTTAACACGATACAAGGTGCGAGATACAGGTACAGTAAACACGATACAAGGTACGAGATACAGGCACAGTTAACATGATACAAGGTACGAGATACAGGTACAGTAAACACGATACAAGGTACGAGATACAGGTACAGTTAACACGATACAAGGTACGAGATACACGATTCACGGAGGTCAAATGATACAAAATCTAAAAATTCAAATTCTTTTAAACCGGTTTATTTTGATCGTATGTGAAAGAAAAAGGTTATTTTAAAGATGTTTCCAACGTTAGAAGGTCAACTGATCGGTTAAAGAAGGGAAGCGAAGAGAAATCGAATAAAAAACGAAGAGAAAACGAAGAGAAATCGTAGGTAAAACGTACAAAAGCGTTCGTCAGAATGAGAACATGTCAGCGATCATTTTCTTGTTGGAAATCCCGTGTTTTGATCTTGATCAAATCTAGTTATCCTTGTTTTTGTTACTGGTTGTATTCCTATATCTGTGACGATGAGGTGTCCCCTGTATGGTCTATAACAAATAAGTATCTCACCACACCCCAAGCAATGAAGCTGCCCAGCAGCATATTTGATATAGAGTACCAAAGTGTTCTCATTGAGAGACACAGGTACTTGGTGAGAGAATGGTGGAGATCCTTGTTGTTGTTACTGGTTGTATTCCTAGATCTGTGAAACCCATCATCCCCGTTGTTACTGCTTGTTTTCTTATATTTGCTGTGTTGGGCCTACTATTTGGACGATAGACTCCCATATCTGAGCGTCTCTCCTTATTAGTATATGAGTCACTTGAATTAACAGAGTGTTGATCAGTATCTTTATTTTGGATGGGTACAGGATTATTTTACTGAATCCGAAGTTGAAGGATGAACGGTTGCATGATGGTCTTTGTCATTAGTACCACACGGGGCAGTGTTTTGGTTTCGTAACTTGATTTACCTGTGTGATCGCAACATCACCTCCCTGATGTAACAATTCCACGACCAGTTTTACGGGGAACTCCTGGCTAGTTGCTATTTGACCAGGGTCAGTGGTGGTACCAGGGTCAAGGTGACGGGCACCTTCAACGTATACACTAGGTTTCGCGTGTACTCAGGAGATTTTCGTCTATTGAAAGACGGGAATAATGGACGGAAAACCTGTTCATGATTATTATAATGTTTCTATAGACCTGGTTTAAGTTTTGACACACAAACTTTGTGTCAGCACTGACGACCTGTCTGTGAAGCAGCACATTTTCGGCAAGACTAAAATATTTTTTTTCGGGCTGGGTCATTCAGATTACTTCTTTGTTATAACTGGGGAAGAGTTTAGTCTACTGAGTGTCCGAGCCCAAATAGATACCGGCCTTTCATTCATTTCAAATTGCAGTCGTCTATATTATCCCCATGTATGTCCGTAGTCTACAGTATGCCTTCATCTTCATATATATATTTAGGTACAGAGCGAGTGTGGTGAGGGTTTTTATATGTAGGCATTAAAGTTTGTGATATCTTTTGCATTTTGCTCTGCTTAATAAAATTGATAATTCATATCATATCGTTGTTTGTTCCTGCCTGACTTTTTATACAGTTTTATTTAAAGTAAGGCCACTGTAGTGGATTTGTTTTTGTTCAGAAAACAAAAAAACAAACACAGCCAGAGTATTTAAAATAATCAATAGTACTGTCGAAATTTAAAGGAGACCGGAAGTTGTGTGGTGAAATGCTTGGAACTTACTGAAACCCTCCGTGAAGAATGGATGTTACTGTATCATGCATGTTGAAGCATTAAAGGCCATGGTGGGTGGACGAAACATTACAAATGGAAACTTTACAAATGGAAACATTACAAATGGAAAGGAGTGACACAGTTATACACGTATAACAAATAGAGCAATTGATGACGTCACATCTGTGAGAGGCTCTAGGATGGGGCATTGTGGTATACGTTATCAATAAAAAGACAATGACTGACCTTTTGTTTATCTCCATTATGCTTACTGTTGTTTTTTTGCGTACATTATTCTATATTGATATCTTGAAAAGTAAAATAAATGTGACATTGGAATGATTTCAGAATATAGCACCAGATATCAGAAACAAATATTGGCAATGTACCCGTTTTTGCATTGATAAAACTGCCATACACAGCTGAAACTAGATACAAAATCAACCTTAGATTCTGGTCAAAACTTCAATAATTCACAAAGTAACTTCAAACAGTCAATAACAGATCAGGGCTGATACCATAGACTTTCATTAAAGGTGAGACAATTACTGAAGGACAGACAGGGTAACTGGTTGTATCCCAAAGTCGTATGACGCCCATCATCCCTCTTCTTGATGTAACTGGTTGTATCCCTATATCTGTGACCCCGTTCATCCCTGTTATTGTTATCACTGGTTGTACTCCTATTTCTGTGACACCCAGCTTCCCTGTTGTTACTGGTTGTATTCCTATATCTGTGACGCTAATTATCCTTGTTGTTATCACTGGTTGTATTCCAATTTCTGTGACACCCAGCATCCCTGTTGCGACATATGCCTCCAGCTTTTTCATGGATGATTTTTTTAAACATACCTATACCTATTTATGAAAGGTGTGTTTAAACATGTCTACAGCTATGTCAGTGTGTTTATACATACCTACAGCTATTTCATGGAAAGTGTTTTTAAGTATGCGTAAAGCTTTTTCACTGACGGTGTGTTAAAGCATACAGCTATTTCATGGAAGGAGTATTTAAACATTCCGACAGCAATTTCATGGAAAGTGTGTTTAAATATACAGCAAGCTAATTACATTTAGATCACTGTATAGAAATAATAAAAAAAAAAACACACATGAAAGTTTTATGTTGTGTTTAATGGACATTTCATACCACAATAAAAATAAGTAATGAAATATAGATACTTACAAAGATGATAAAAATACAATTTCATGAAATACTTAAATATGTTACACTAACCAGAACACTTACGCTACGCTATGAATACAGACTGTATACACTTAAGCATTTTACTTGCCAGACTTTAGAATTGACAGTTTATGCCATACCTTTCTTCGCCACTAGTCTAATTAAGAAGCTGCACAAACGAGCTCTTGCTTCATATGGGATTTGTATAACAACTCTCGATATTTCAATTAAATGAACCAGATGTAGTAATCACCTTCCGGAATACTTGTCTATAGCGAAAACGGTAAATGAATAAAATATTGATCTAGACAGCCAACGTACATGTATCCTTACGTATACGATATATTGAGTCTGTGTACACTATTATCCTCTCCTCCTACATCTAAGTGATCTTTTTTGCACTATTTAAATGAATCCTTTGCTTGAAAACCGATTACTGGACAACATAAATACACTTTAACCTGAATGTTAACTGTACTGAATAACAAATATGTAAACACATAAATAGACACCAATACTGATGTCTACGATAGTGTTTTACATCACAAGGTTCCTTAGTATCTGTTCATAGCGAGAACTCTTCAACAATATTTGTTATATTGATATCAAAAACTAAAAGTGAACACATTTGTGTCTTTGAGAAAAAAAATTAAGTAGATCGCTGACAGGTCAACAAGGGCCCTGTCGTGTCCAAATATCCCCAATTATCAACAAAAACTGATCTGCACATATTGCTAAGGTTAACGTTTGACATTTGGACTTAACAAGCAATTGCAAGGAAACAACATATACATTTTACCTTCGCTATGATATGGGTCTTGAGACAAGACAGTCAGAATGATTACTATAGGGTATCTTCGATACGGGGCCCATATAAATCAGTTTTATGTCCCAATAAACCCTCCATACTTTAATCGTAAACAAAGACTATATCATCATACGTTTGGTGGGAACCTGCGTTTGATTCACGGCATTTATTATGGCCTTTAGTGTTGATTCCTGACGTTGAGTGTAACATCACAACGGCGTTAAACCCTTTATCACGATTTCAGTTGCTATTTCAATATCACGGAGATTCGCAGTACGTGTGGCAATGATCGGTGTCGCGCACAAATATGAAAAGTTCGTCCAGAGGGTCGTAACACAAGCGGGTTAATATTACATCATATTCCTCGATACTCCAGCTGCTCAGGTCCATTATCAATGTACCATCTGGCATTTGAAATTCTTGTGTTGCGTGGTTAACATATCCTTCCAACCAAAGACAGTTGTAGAGTTCTACAAGAAGTTAAACGTTTCGGGTCGGTCATACATATGCATGAATCATATTAAAAATATCAATTTTTAGTTAAGTCATAGTTAACGTTTGCAACATAACTAACACTTCTGCTATTTATTTAGTCTATCTTAATGCCAGAACACAGAATACAAATGTTTACCTGGACCTCAATATATTTCGGGGGAATTCCTCTTCTTCCAAAACTCGGTTGATGTATATTTTTTCTCTCTAAATGACGTCAATATCGTGGAATATAATAATTTAATAAACATCGAATAGTCTTAATATGTAATCTTCAATCACCACGAATTGCAGATGATATAAATAAGCCGCGTTTTTTGCTTACAATTTTTGTGGTTGACATTGAGGATTAGTTGGTAACAAAACCGCGATAGGTGTTTTACTAGGAAAAGCGGGGTACATTCGACTAGACATATCACCTTTATGTGAAAATTATGTACGAGGTTTTAAAAATACGTATAGTTACACGCTACGACTGTCAGGCTTATCACTATATGGTCGAAAATCGGCCTGGTGGATCACGAGGAGAAACCTGGTGATGACATATATGTGGGGTGTATAGTTACCTGGTGATGACAGATATGTGGGGTGTATAGTTACCTGGTGATGACAGATATGTGTGGTGTATAGTTACCTGATGATGACAAATTTGTGTGGTGTATAGTTACCTAGTGTTGACAGATATGTGGAGTGTACAGTTACCTGGTGATGACAGATATGTGGGGTGTATAATTACCTGGTGATGACAGATATGTAGGGTGTATAGTTACCTGGTGATGACAGATATGTGGGGTGTATAGTTACCTGGTGATGACAGATATGTGGGGTGTATAGTTACCTGGTGATGACAGATATGTGGAGTGTACAGTTACCTGGTGATGACAGATATGTAGGGTGTATAGTTACCTGGTGATGACAGATATGTGGGGTGTATAGTTACCTGGTGATGACAGATATGTGGAGTGTACAGTTACCTAGTTATGACAGATATGTGGGGTGTATAGTTACCTGGTGATGATAGATATGTGGGGTGTATAGTTACCTGGTGATGACAGATTTGTGGGGTGTATAGTTACCTGGTGATGACAGATATGTGGAGTGTACAGTTACCTGGTGATGACAGATTTGTGTGGTGTATAGTTACCTAGTGATGACAGATATGTGGGGTGTATAGTTACCTGGTGATGACAGATATGTGGGGTGTATAGTTACCTGGTGATGACAGATTTGTGTGGTGTATAGTTACCTAGTGTTGGCAGATATGTGGGGTGTACAGTTACCTGGTGATGACAGATATGTGGGGTGTATAGTTACCTGGTGACGATAGATATGATGGTTGTACAGTTACCTTGTTATGACAGATAGTTTGGGTGTATAGTGAGCTGGTGGTGACATGATTGGTATATAGTTACCTGACGGTAACATATGATGGGTATATAGTTACCTGGTTGTGACATATGATGGGTATATAGTTACCTGGTGGTGAAATATGATGGGTATATAGTTACCTGGTTGTGAAATATGATGGGTATATAGTTTCCTGGTGGTGACATATGATTGGTATATAGTTACCTGGTTGTGACATATGATTGGTATATAGTTACCTGGTTGTGACATATGATTGGTATATAGTTACCTGGTTGTGACATATGATGGGTATATAGTTACCTGGTTGTGACATATGATTGGTATATAGTTACCTGGTTGTGACATATGATTGGTATATAGTTACCTGGTTGTGACATATGATTGGTATATAGTTACCTGGTTGTGACATATGATTGGTATATAGTTACCTGGTTGTGACATATGATTGGTATATAGTTACCTGGTTGTGACATATGATTGGTACATGTATATAGTTACCTGGTGGTGACATATGATGGGTATATAGTTACCTGGTTATGACAGATAGTTTGGGTATACATGTATAGTTACCTGGTGGTGACATATGATTGGTATATAGTTACCCGGTGGTGACATATGATGGAAGTATAGTTACCTGGTTATGACAGATAGTTTGGGTACATAGTTACCTGGTTGTGACATATGATGGGTATATAGTTACCTGGTGGTGACATATGATGGGTATATAGTTACCTGGTTATGACAGATAGTTTGGGTATATAGTTACCTGGTTGTGACATATGATGGGTATATAGTTACCCGGTGGTGACATATGATGGAAGTATAGTTACCTGGTTATGACAGATAGTTTGGGTATATAGTTACCTGGTTGTGACATATGATTGGTATATAGTTACCTGGTTGTGACATATGATTGGTATATAGTTACCTGGTGGTGTAAGAGATGTCGCTGTGTCACTGCTGCTGTTAGGAGGAACCATTGAGTAGGAGAGTCGGAAACCAGAATGTGAATCTGTAATATCTGTCTGGAAAACCATGAAGGCGCCGCTTCCACTGGTAACTAAGGTAAATGCGGCATTCCCAGTGTACTCACCAAGTATCGGGGCGTTAGCGTTCGGTCCTAAAAATCAATTAGTTGATATAGCACTGTTCACAGAGAACAATGTTTTCGGTAGACAAACTAATATTTTCAGTTTTCCTTACTGTTATTTTTCATTCGTTTACAAATAAGTCCATTCTGACAGCAGAAATAAAGACGTATACCCTTCTCAAACACCTGGTCTTATGGTCCTTTTTTGTGATGATGTCCGTTTAAATATATAATTTGCTGATGATCTACCCCCTTCCGCCTTTATTTAATATGTTAGGTAAAGGTAGTAGTGACATATTTGGTCACCATTCGTATAAGTACCATTTTGGAAATAATTAATAAAAAAAAAGGTAATTGATCAAGTCAGAGAGATCTTAATGTTCAAACAGGCTTATTGGACACTGTTTTACTTATTGCTGTACGGGGGCACTGTTGAAATCGATAAACTCAGAGATATATGCATATGAGAGAAACTCCATTGATCACAAGATAGCAGGTTACAGTTGTCCACTAGTAGACGCATTCAGCATGAAATAATATCTCTCATAAATGTAATATCGGCCTAACTACGCAAGATTTAACATACTTATCTATGTCAAACTATAATGCTTACTATGAAAGTATGTTGTTTAGCTTTTTGGGAAGCTTATACTTGGGTGTTTGATGTAAATAGTTATACACCTGTCGGCTGTATTGAAGGAAGTCGTATCAATTTTGTATATCTACACTGAAAACAAGAGGCTCATGGCGCCTGTATCGCTCACCTGGTTGGATTAGACCAAATGTCAAAATAATGTTCATATCCAATTTGTTTTATTTGTAAATCTCTAACAATGCTACATATGGTTATAGTGTGGGAATCCGAACTGCTTTAAAGATTAATGAAGTCCAGACTCTCTAAGGTCTGAAAGACCTCTACAAATTGTTTTTTAGAACATGCATTCATCACTTTATGACTAGTAGCAATTTAAAGGAATAACCTCTATTTCACCTATTGGGCCCCGCCCTTTTGGCCCCTCAGGGGTCAGAGTCACCATTTATGCAAAATATGTTCCCCTTCCCCCAAGGATGTGTCTAACCAAATTGGGTTCATATCCATTCATAACTTAATAACTAGTACCGATTTAAAGGAATTACCTCTATTTCACTTATTGGGCCCCGCTCCTTTGGCCCCTCCGGGGTCAGAGCCACCATTTATGCAAAATCTGTTCCCCTTCCCCCAAGGATATTTCTGATTAAATTGTGTTCAAATCCATTCATAACTTTATGACTAGTAGCGATTTAAAGGAATTACCTCTATTTCACTTATTGGGCCCCACTCATTTGGCCCCACGGGGGTCAGAGTCACCATTTATGCAAAATCTGTTCCCCTTCCCCCAAGGATGTTTCTGACCAAATTGGGTTCAAATCCATTCATAACTTTATGACAAGTAGAGATTTAAAGGAATTACCTCTATTTCCCCTATTGGGCGCTGCCCTTTTGGCCCATCGGGGGTCAGAGTCACCATTTATGCAAAATCTGTTCCCCTTCCCCCAAGGATGTTTCTGACCAAATTGGGTTCAAATCCATTCATAACTTTAAGACTAGTAGTGATTTAAAGGAATTACCTCTATTTTCCCTATTGGGCCCCGCCCCTTTGGCCTCTTTGAGGTCAGAGCCACCATTTATGCAAAATCTGTTCCCCTTTCCCCAAGGATGCCTCTGACTAAATTGGGTTCAAATCCATTCATAACTTTATGACTAGTAGCGATTTAAATGAATTACCTCTATTTCCCCTATTGGGCCCCGCCCCTTGGCCCCTCGGGGGTCAGAGTCACCATTTATGCAAAATCTGTTCCCCTTCCCCAAGGATGTTTCTGACCAAATTGGGTTCAAATCCATTTATGCAAAATCTGTTCCCCTTCCCCCAAGGATGTTTCTGACCAAATTGGGTTCAAATCCATTCATAACTTTATGACTAGTAGCGATTTAAATGAATTACCTCTATTTCCCCTATTGGGCCCCACCCCTTTGGCCCCACAGGGTCAGAGTCACCATTTATGCAAAATCTGTTCTCCTTCCCCCAGGGATGCCACTAACCAAATTTGGTTCAAATCCATTCATAACTTTGACTAGTAGCGATTTAAAGGAATTACCTCTATTTCCGCTATTGGGCCCCGCCCCTTTGGCCCAACGGGGGTCAGAGTCACCATTTATGCAAAATCTGTTCCCCTTCCCCCAAGGATGTATCTCACCAAATTGGGTTCAAATCCATTAGTAACTTTATGACTAGTAGCAATTTAAAGGAATTACCTCTATTTCCCCTACTGGGCCCCGCCCCTTTGGCCCCTCGGGGGTTAAAGTCACTATTTATGCTAAATCTGTTCCCCTTCGCCCAAGGATGTTTCTGACCAAATTGGGTTCAAATCCATTCATAACTTTATGACTAGTAGCGAGTTAAAGGAATTACCTCTATTTCACTTATTGGGCCCCGCCCTTTTGGCCCCTCTGGGGTCAGAGTCACCATTTATGCAAAATCTGTTCCCCTTACCCCAAGGATGTATCTCGCCAAATTGGGTTCAAATCCATTAGTAACTTGATGACTAGTAGTGATTTAAAGGAATTACCTCTATTTTCCCTATTGGGCCGCGCCCCTTTGGCCTCTTTGAGGTCAGAGCCACCATTTATGCAAAATCTGTTCCCCTTCCCCCAGGGATGCCTCTGACCAAATTGGGTTCAAATCCATTCATAACTTTATGACTAGTAGCGATTTAAAGGAATTACCTCTATTTCCCCTATTGGGCCCCGCCCCTTTGGCCCCTCGGGGGTCAGAGTCACCATTTATGCAAAATCTGTTTCCTTTCTGCCAAGGATGTTTCTGACCAAATTGGGTTCAAATCGATTCATAACTTTATGACAAGTAGCGATTTAAACGAATTACCTCTATTTCACTTATTGGGCCCCGCCCTTTTGGCCTCTCGGGGGTCAGAGTCACCATTTATGCAAAATCTGTTCCCCTTCCCCCAAGGATGTTTCTGATTAAATTGGCTTCAAATCCATTCATAACTTTATGACTAGTAGCGATTTAAAGGAATTACCTCTATTTCCCCTATTGGGCCCCGCCCCTTTGGCCCCTCGGAGGTCAGAGTCACCATTTATGCAAAATCTGTTCCCCTTCCCCCAAGGATGTATCTCGCCAAATTGGGTTCAAATCCATTAGTAACTTTATGACTAGTACCATTCAAAGGAATTACCTCTATTTCCCCTACTGGGCCCCGCCCCTTTGGCCCCTCGGGGGTCAGAGTCACCATTTATGCAAAATATATTCCCCTTCCTCCAAGGATGTTTCTCACCAAATTGTGTTCAAATCCATTCATAACTTTATGACTAGTAGCGATTTAAAGGAATTACCTCTATTTCCACTATTGGGGTCCGCCCCTTTGGCCCCTCGGGGTCAGGGTCACCATTTATGCGAAATCTGTTCCCCTTCTGCCAAGGATGTTCCTGGCCAAATTTGGTCAAAATCCATTCATAACTTTATGACTAGTAGCGATTTAAAGGAATTACCTCCATTGCCCCTATTGGGCCCCACCCATTTGGCACCTCGGGGGTCAGGGTCACCATTTATGCAAAATCTGTTTCCCTTCTGCCAAGGATGTCTCTGACCAAATTGGGTTCAAATCCATTCATGACTTTATGACTAGTAGCTATTTAAAGGAATTACCTCTATTTCACCTATTGGGCCCGCCCCTTTTGCCCCTCGGGGGTCAGAGTCACCATTTATGCAGAATCTGTTCCCCTTCCCCCAAGGATGTTTCTGACCAAATTGGGTTCAAATCCATTCATAACTTTATGACTAGTAGCTATTTAAAGGAATAACCTCTATTTCACCTATTGGGCCCCGCCCCTTTGGTCCCTCGGGGGTCAGAGTCACCATTTATGCAGAATCTGTTCCCCTTCTGCCAAGGATGTTTGTGGTCAAATTTGGTCAAAATCCAATAAGAACTTTTTGACTAGTAGCGATTTGAAGCAACTGTTGACGGACGGACGGATCGACGACGGACGGACGGACGACGGACGCTGCGCCATGACATAAGAACACCGGACCTTCGGTCCAGGTGAGCTAAAAATGATAATTATTTGTTTACTATAAACAGGAACAAAATGGAACAATAGCAACATTACCTGAGTTTTATCGCTTTAACGTAAGTTGAGCTATTTAAATATTTATCATTACTAATGGAGTTATTCATGCGATACGCAATCAGATACACAAGGCCGCTAGCATTCTTTACCCTATTCAGGCAACATTCAATTTGAATAAGAGAATGAATTATTTGTTTGTTATTTTGTTTTTCAATGTTTTTTTTTAGTTACTGTGTCTTTTGAAGTAAAGCAGCCGGAAATCAAACCATGTGGCTATATTCTTTCCGGTGTACAATTATTATTGATAACTGCCGATAGGGAACTCTTGATACGATTCACACTGCTCAATCGATAATAATATACTTCTGACTTTATTTCGGTCTTGGCTATGAGTAATTTGCCATATATTTCTATATCACTGACGAGACCTACAAGGACGAAATATATTCTATTTCTACATGTCTCCGGTATTTAAACGAGCTTTGTACAATCCGCCCGGGTAAGCTCTAATGGTGGACCCTTTTTACCACGTATGCCATAGTTAACTAAGGATGAGTAGTCACAGCCTTTTGGATAAACATCATTTCGTGCTTATCAAAATATTCTCCATTACCAAAAATTCCACACTTTGATTAAAAGAAGGAGATAATGCACGTCTAGTTCTATACTACTACATTTGTCCCGATCAAGTTTGAGTATCCTGACGAATCCAGGAAAGTCGATACAAATGTACACTCGCTCTTTTGCTTACTAAACAAACTCTGGTACTGTGTTAGTCCTGTAAAATTCAGAAGGGATTATTATTTGTCAACGACTAATTTCCCATCCCTGCATAACAACACTCTCTGTAATTATTCAGACGGTTTGGGATTTTGTGACATTGAAACCCGCTCCTTCCATATCCAAAAAGACATGCTAGAAGTTACCAGAATGGTGTGTAACCGAAAATGGTAAAGGGCTAATTATCCAAACACCACCACAAAATACAAAAAGCAAAAACGCAAACACATTATTATCTTTACATACAAGAATTATTTATTTATCCACTTATTTTTTTTTACGAAAACTTATAAACGATATCTAAGGGAAACAAATATTTATTTCTGGAAAAGTGCCTTAGCTATGATCTTACCATCAAACATCCACAAGAAATCATAACCATCTTCCAGATCTAGAAACACCGTCTGAATCCTTACTTTCATGCCCGGGACAGCCGTAGTGAAGCGACAGTTGCAGTACGTGTGACTGTAAGACATGACATTGTTACAAAGCTTAAATCCTGCTAAGCAGCAAAAATACTGAATTGATGTTTTGTTGTTTTCTTGTAGTTTCAATTTTTGGTTTTAGGAAAGCCTCGAAGCAATAGGCGTGTTTTTCGTGGAAATTGTCTAGCGATATATATATAGTCTCTGTTTACTTTCAAGATACCTTTTCTGAGATTCAGAAACAGCATCTACATGTACAAAGTTTAGGCGAGTGGGGCGAAAGTGTCATAAAATGGGACATCGCATTAGACCTGATGAAACCTTGATACAAGCATTACACGTCGTCACATCGGCCAAAAATCAATGATGCAGCATAGGTTAATGAGTGCAGAATAGATAAAGGACGAGAAAGTACCAGCGATCTAGAAACAGGAAATGAGAACACCCGGTCATTTGGAGAGGATTGAAGAATGGGAACACCTATTTGGGCTGAATAATGGGAACACCTATTTGGGCTGAGTAATGGGGACACCCATTTGGAGGGGTTGATAAAAGGGAACACCCATTTGAAAGGCTGAGTAATGGGAACACCCGGCCATTTGGAGAGGGCTGAGTGTAATGGGGACACCCATTTGAAGGGGGCGAGTAATGGGGACACCCATTTGTAGAGGGCTGAGTAATGAGGACATTCATTTGAAGGGGTGAGTAATGGGAACACCCATTTGAAGGGGGTGAGTAATGGGGACACCCATTTGAAGGGCTGAGTAATGGGGACACCCGGCCATTTGGAGAGGGCTGAGTAATGAGGACATTCATTTGAAGGGGGTGAGTAATGGGGACACCCATTTGGAGGGGTGAGTAATGGGGACACTCATTTGGAGGGGGTGAGTAATGGGGACATTGATTTGGAGGGGGTTAGTAATGGGGACATTCATTGGGAGGGGCTGAGTTATCGGGACACCCATTTGGAGGGGCTGAGTAAATGGAACACCTATTTGGAGGGGCTGAGTAATGGGGACACCCATTTGGAGGGGCTGAATAATGGGGACACCCATTTGGAGGGGGTGAGTAATGGGGACAACCATTTGGAGGGGGTGAGTAATGGGGACACTCATTTGGAGGGGGTGAGTAATGGGGACATTCATTTGGAGGGGCTGAGCTATCGGGACACCCATTTGGAGGGGGTGAGTAATGGGGACATTCATTTGGAGGGGCTGAGCTATCGGGACACCCATTTGGAGGGGGCGAGTAATGGGGACATTCATTTGGAGGGGCTGAGTTATCGGGACACCCATTTGGAGGGGGCGAGTAATGGGGACACCTATTTGGAGGGGCTGAGTAATGGGGACACCCATTTGGAGGGGCTGAATAATGGGGACATCCATTTGGAGGGGGTGAGTAATGAGGACATTCATTTGGAGGGGTGAGTAATGGGGACACCCATTTGGAGGGGATGAGTAATGGGGACACCTATTTGGAGGGGCTGAGTAATGGGGACACCCATTTGGAGGGGCTGAGTAATGGGGACAACCATTTGGAGGGGGTGAGTAATGGGGACAACCATTTGGAGGGGGTGAGTAATGGGGACACTCATTTGGAGGGGGTTAGTAATGGGGACATTCATTTGGAGGGGCTGAGCTATCGGGACACCCATTTGGAGGGGGCGAGTAATGGGGACATTCATTTGGAGGGGCTGAGTTATCGGGACACCCATTTGGAGGGGGCGAGTAATGGGGACACCTATTTGGAGGGGCTGAGTAATGGGGACACCCATTTGGAGGGGCTGAGTAATGGGGACACCCATTTAGAGGGGCTGAATAATGGGGACATCCATTTGGAGGGGGTGAGTAATGAGGACATTCATTTGGAGGGGTGAGTAATGGGGACACCCATTTGAAGGGGATGAGTAATGGGGACACCCATTTAGAGGGGCTGAGTAATGGGGACACCCATTTGGAGGGGGTGAGTAATGGGGACACCCATTTGGAGGGGGTGAGTAATGAGGACACCCCTTTTCTATACTGATGCCCTAAGCTTAAAGCATGTTTCGCACACGATTTTTATCATCCTTATTGCGTTACATAGGAAACAATGTATTGATTTTACCTCGCATCCTGAATTCATTAAAGCATATATATCTATATCATAATACAACATATAATGAAGCTATAGATATGATTCCTCAAAGGTTAAATTATTACTTAACAAACACACCACATTATCTGCATACTGATGACATGGTAAGATTGTTTGTTGGGTTTATCGCCCGGTGAACAGCCAGGGTCACTTTGAGACGGGGTCTCCCTGTAGTAGTTTGTGAATTCCTTACTGAACAACATACAGAAGGCAAGTAGCATGCCATTCAGAGCAATTTGTGTAACGTGTATTGTCACGGCACAAACTGGCCCGTTTCTCAGCTTACCGAGAAACACAAACCAAAATGGGTAGATAGCGTCGAACACCACGCACCTCGAATCTTCACCTGAGGATTACGTGGCCGGTGGTTTTACTGACTGATCTATCGCGGCCCCACTGATGATATGAGAAAATAGCGTTAATTGTTTGATTATAAACAATCTAATTAAAATCTAGATGGCCATTCTCACTACGTTACATGAACACGTAGTGAGAATGACCATCTAGATTTTAATTAGATTGGATTATAAATAACAACACTGCTAGATTTATATTGACAATAAATTACGGTTGTGCTTACTCTTTGTAGTTGATGTCTGGAACGCAGTCATCTTCTAGGTAACGTGTAAACTGGTCAGCCACTAAGTCATCAGGGCACGTCACACATCTCCCTGGTAAAAGTCGGAACATAATGACTTGGAGTAGATAAAGATTGGTCAGAAATGGTATAGAGATGACTCTAAAAATCTATGTGAATGTGGATTTATTGATGTCTACATCATTCAAGTGTTTTGTTTTTCTCTCATACTTTCCATCCATATATGGATTGAATAGATTTTTTTAATTTTCATTACGGCTATGAATACCAGTAGCTAGCTACATATACCGTGGCGCGCGGTAGCGCGCCTCGGAGGATATGTAGCTAGCTACTGGTATTCATAGCCGCAATGAAAATTTAAAAAAATCTATTCAATTCATATATTTACATAACCTTGATTTCAAAAATTTATATCGAGAAAACGAGAAATTTTATTAAAAAGAAAAATTTGTCATGTATACGACGAAACGCCAAATTATTAGAACAGCCGGGAGATCCCGCCTATGCACCACGCCATTGTTTTAATGTCGTTCCGCATTTTGCGGTCTTTTTTGTTTAATTTTGTATAAAACAAAAAGAAAGAAGTATTAAAGTAAAAATAATATTAAATACAATCATTCAATTCAAATCATATTGATTTTATGTGAACAAATTGCAACAAAAACACAATATTTTCATAATTGCAAGGCGGACCATTTTTTTGATGGCGTATTAATATGACCCGATTAACCAGGTGATTTGCACGAGAGACAATGTTTTCATACGGTTTTCATAGTGTATTCATGGTCATATGTTTGTTGTTTTCACTTGGTATGTTCATATCAGCAAACCACATTAGGAATGTAAATATAGAAAATAATCGATCACCTGTGTGGTGTGCGTATAGAAATATTAAGCACCAGAATATGATTTGTGGGGTCATATGCTAATATCATAAATATAACTCCCGGGATTTGATTTCTCTGCATACGTCATACAGGGGTGATTATTTTAATTTTAATTTTTTTCCTAGTTTTTCAGAAGCAATACAAATGAAAAGCACGGCATTAAATTGGAATATTTTTAGCTAAGGCAGGTTCAATCATAAAAAATATCAAAGGGCATGTGTCGATAAGGCAATGTTAAAAGTTGGATCAACAATTTTTCTTGTTTGTTTGTTAATTATTGATAGCAAAAAAATCAAATTTAATGTCAGTACTCAGCACCATGTTAGGACATGTAGCGTGTTGATCCCCTTACGTGCCACTATTAATAACATTGTGATCCCTGTATGTGCCACCATTAATAACATTGTGATACCTGTATGGGCCACCATTAATACCATTGTGATCCCTGTATGTGCCACCATTAATAACATTGTGATCCCTGTATGTGCCACCATAACTACCATTGTGATCCCTGTATGGGCCACCATTAATATCATTGTGATCCCTGTATGTGACACCATTAATACCATTGTGATCCCTGTATGTGCCACCATTAATACCATTGTTATCCCTGTATGTGCGACCATTAATAATAGTGTGATGCATTGTACATGTATATGTGCCACCATTAATAACATTGTGATCCCTGTATGTTCCACCATTAATAACATTGGGATCCCTGTACGTGCCACATTTAATATTAGTGTGATTACTGTATGTGCCACCATTAATAATAACATTGTGATCCCTGTATGTGCCACATTTAATATTAGTGTGATTACTGTATGTGCCACCATTAATAATAACATTGTGATCCCTGTATGTGCCACATTTAATATTAGTGTGATTACTGTATGTGCCACCATTAATAACATTGTGATCCCTGTATGTGCCACATTTAATATCCCTGTATGTGCCACATTTAATATTATTGTGATTACTGTATGTGCCACCATTAATAACATTGTGATCCCTGTATGTTCCACCATTAATAACATTGGGATCACTGTATGTCCCACATTTAATATTATTGTGATTACTGTATGTGCTAACATAAGTATAATTATGATCCTGAGGTCTTACCATTATCAATATTGAGGAGTGAAGGAGAGGCATTATCAGCATGAAGGAGATTCTGTCCTACAGACAGACAGTGATCTCGGGCTTTGTTGTAGTCGGTGTAGTGGGTGATGTCTCCACAATCTGTATACAAACATATGTTCTTGCATGTAACAACAACGAAATAGCATTTAATCAACATTGCTGATAATTTATTAAAAAATAATCAATCTAATTAAAATCAAGATGGCCATTCTCACTACGTTACATGAACATCTAACAACATCCCATATGGGGTCACGTCAGGGTGACCTTTGAGATATGTGTATGTCACTTTCAGGGCGAATTGTCTATTTGTCGATGAAATTAAAGCAAACCATTTCGTCATAGCATGCATCGGAAGCAAACCATTTCGGCACAGCCTGTATATAAGCTATATGCTATGTAGGACGAAATGACTTCAAACAAATTGACAGATGATGTAACCTATGCACTATAGTCATGCTAATTCGGACATATAAAATTCACTTCCAAGATTCTGGAATTGTCATTTGATTGGCTAATCCAAAAGGTCACCCTGACGTGACCCATATTGCTAGATGTTCATATAACGTAGAGAGAATGATCATCTATATTTTAACTAGATTGAAAAATAATCAGATTACATATTCTACCAAAATAGGTAGGTGTTATCCAATTTCCAGCCCACAATAATCATTACACAACTGTTGAATAACATTTAGTTTATACACAGAATAAATTGTAAATGCATTTTGATTGGTTGACACGGTGACCTTTGACCGAGAATTGTTTTATTCACGTGGTTCAATACGTTTGATTAGATAAAGCTTGAAGACACCTTCACAGTCCCATAAATGATAACACACAAAAAGTAGTTATCGTTGTTTTTGTCAGATTTTAAACAATTTATATAGATTTCTATCAATGTATTGCTTTGTTATAACTCGTAGTAAATTTTGATATTTCCACACATATCCGAGATAGTTATTTTTGCATATTACTGCAACTGATATTGTGAAAAGAAAACACGTTGATATCAAACAGGTTGATTCACCATCATAATAGCTTTTCTACTTTGTGGTAGAAACAGGTAACACAAACTCAGGGTTGTTCTAAATGGTATTTCATTCGCTCTGGTTAGTTATTTTTGCAAAGTTACTAAAAACACTCGCTAAAGCTCGTGTCTTCTGTAACTCTTGAAAAATAACTAACTCAGTGAAAGAAATACCATATACAACCACGAATTGTGTAACCCCTATATAACTTTTAGAAAGGATAACGTATTTTCACGTTTTGCAAGTTCAGTTATACTTTATCGATTATTTTGTTGGTATTATCCGATTTTACATCAACTGTTAAACAAAGCATCGGCGGAAATCTGATTGATTTAAAGTTTTATTTGTATTAATACTGAAGATGAATAAGAATATATGAAACCAGGGCCCAGTTGATCAAAACGTGATTAAGGATTCCGTAAGTCTTCTTTTGATCTTGTGCAAGTTTTTTTTTTTTTTTTTTTTACTAAAATATGGCCAATCTTAATAGACAAAAAGGCATCTGAAAAAAATGTGTCAAAATTCTAGAGGTATGTAGTTTATAGAACATTTTTCACCAGTATTTTGATAAATTACCTATTCGGCAGCCATTTTAAAAGTTGGTAATTCTTGCCCTTCATGAAAAGCACGAATTTCACCTTTTTGACTCAATATTGACCACTCAGATTATCATTGTGTGACCAGTTTTTATTGGATTTCGTACCCCGAAATCGTGAAAAAAGAAACACACAGATCTTCTATTTTCACGGCTTTTTCTAAGAAAGATCAAGCTGCTTTCTTTTGATATTCTTAATATTTTTAAGTTTAATAGCAGAAGGTTTTATAAAAAGTTAAATGAACAGATTAGAGAAGTTTAACTTCTATAATTTAAAAGAAAACACTATTTTTGTCAGTTCTATAAGCATCCATTCATATCTGACTACACTCATGGGGGATAGTGTATGGATTTGTTCCGAAAAAGGTAAAAAAAAAACCCAATTATAATCACATATTATGTCAAATAAGTATCTTTGACCGGTCAAAGCACAAAAACAAATAACGAACATATAATTATGCTTGTATTTAATTTCTGCTATGCCATTACCACCACTTTAAAACAAATGCATGGGTAACAAGTTTAATACAGGATTTTTTGACATCACCTAGGTGTACATCCTTAATCACCTCATAATTGAAAAAAGTGTGATATTGTCATGAAAATGTGTCAAATAGTTTTATCAGTAATGATTTTATCGGGCTTCTTAAGCTTGTTAAACTATGATTAGCCTTATTAACTTTAGAACAACCGTGTTGAGCTTTCTATTACTCGTATTTATTAAACGATACTTTCATAGCTATGATATTGATATATATCAATAGTTAATTCCACTTCTGGGCTATATTGTGTCCCCGATGACAATTACCCTTATACATACTTGTTCTAAGAATTGTATTTACAGGTTTAGATAATGACTTATTTGAACAACTAGCAATTAAGCGTTGTTTATTAGGACCTTTACGAAAATATTCACCAGCAGAAGCACTCGCCCAGCGATATAAAACAAAGAATACCGATAAAATCATGATTGAAACTCAGAATCAAGTATTCAAATTTACAAGGAGACTTCTGAAAGTGTACAAGGATAAGAATGCGTGCTCCAGAGGAGTAAGCGTCTTATGCTTCATCAAACACTTGGTTTGGTTTGGTTTATTTTGTTTAACGTCCTATTAACAGCTAAGGTCATTTAAGGACGGCCTCCCATGCGTGCGACATGCATGCGTGTGGTGAGTGCGCATCTGTGTTTTCGGAGACTGCGGTATGTTCGTGTTAAGTCTCCTTGTGATAGGCCGGAACTTTTGTCGATTTATAGTAACCTCACTGAAGTATACTGCTGAAGACGCCCAGCAGGACACCCCACCCAAAGACACGCGGCATACAAGTCTAAGTCAAATTCGGTTATCTCACAATCGCAAATGAGAGAGTGGTGACAACAGAACTTGACTTCATTTCGTGGACGAAATAGAATATTTCCAAGTGAGATCATGATGTTGACCATACACATTTCCCATGGTTTTCATCAACCTGCATCCCACGAAACATTATTTGTTAACTTTTCCGTCAGAGGTCGGCATCTGTCACGGAAATCTTGATAATGGGACCTATCCCCTGAAAAGCGAATCAGCTTGGACATACACGCATCGTAGATAGGTGATGCATGGATGTTGCTTTCTATAATTGGAAATCAACATTTTGGAAGTTGAAATCATTACGCTTATCATACAGGGCTTAGGTTAAAGCTTTACCGGTTAGTTATGTTGTAAGTAACAATCGCGGTAAGCGGCTAATGTTGATAAGCCTATATCTTCCGTGATTTCGAGTTTTGTAGATTATGGTCAATAAACATTCAACGATAACACATTGCCAATATACTTATAGATGTAATCCCCTGTTACCTATTCTGACAAGATAAAGCAGTATAAGCAGCTTTCCATGAAAACAAAAACAAGTTAGGCAATATAAGTTTTTTCTTTTCCTTTTTTGTTCTCCATGGCTGTGCCAAATGTCCGTTGGAAGACCTGGTCATCAACCTTAACAAAACTGTTGTCCACAACTTTGTATTTATATCGCAGTTCGCCTTTCTTGGAAAAGAAAGCCTTCATTACCAGAAAACTAAGGCGTTCCTGAAGTTTGGAATGAGGAATTGCAGAGTAAAGAGTAGAAAATTCTAACGTTTGGATGGAAGAAACGTTCTTTAGTAGAATGAAAACCTACCTATACACACGGTGTTGACATTCGTCCATTGTCCGTTTCCAAGGCATGTTTTCTTGAGGCTACCGCTTTGTACGAATCCGTCACTGCAGAGAATTCCAACGGTGTGTCCGATCATCCGCTCATTGGAAGTTACTATGGAATTCGCCACGGATGAACTGTCCGTACATTCTATTGTCCACATAACAAATGTTTATTTACCAAAAAGCAACCACAAAAAGTTTTTTTGAAATATAACAATGTTTTAAGGATATTTCAATGTGAACACGTGCTTTGGACCACTGAGGATATAACTGTTAACCAGAGAAGAATACTGAATTTTGTTACAAAAGAACTATAGCAGCTTTAGAAACATATGTCCATTACATGTCATGCGAGTCGCTTTATCAGATAAAATTGATTTTCTTACCTGTGTTGACACAAACTGTATTTCCTGTTTTCATCACGTGACATTCTGATCCATCTTGGCATGTATCGTGTGTGCATGGACTGATATTGTTCTAAGGACATAAAATGACACGCATAGATCTTAACCAATGTCCATTATGGTCAGTTTAAGTTTTGGGAAAGCCCACGTCAAATATAGCTATGTTCCAAATATAGTGCAACTTGTTGAGCCCTCTGGCGGGAACAGAGTTGGTTGTAAGTGACGACACGGTAGATCCGATGTATACTTATTTCTTTGGATTTCGACTTAACAACATGCGTGGCAAACAGTTGTTATATTTTGTACATGTATCATAATTGATAGATTCAATAATGATTTATTGTTTTTACAATTCAAGTCCACCAAACACAGGTTTATTCCAGGATCACCGAACGGGAATTCGTGTTCATGTAATTATATTTACATTCTGTGTTGCATTTGCCTATGTGTCGTTAGTAAACCAAATTGTATTCATCAGAGTGTATACTACAATTTACAGTGATTCGGTCAGAGTAGGGATACAGCCCCAGGTGTTGCTGGTCAAAACAATGGTCCCCAGTTACATTCGGCCGGGAGAGATTTCGAATGCTAGCATTTATCTACGTAAACCACCACAAAAAAAGTAACGCAAGTTATGAGAGTAAAAATTATAATAGAAAAAATGAAGTCGACCGACTCGACACAAAATTATTATAAGCTCTATTCCTATAGGAAGTAATCAAATTGTCACTGTCGTCATACAGGGGCTCGTTGTCAGAAATGCTAGACACGACAACATTTAAAGTCCAGCCTTTTTAAAAAAAAAAATCTTGCGAAAAATCGGCAGTATCGACATGGTTTCTGGTTGTGTATGCATACTGAATTATTGTTATGTGGTTATTCACTGATGTCGAAGGCCTACCTTAAAATCGAGCCCCTGTGAAGTTGAACATCGTCTGCTAAGTTAGCGACACTGATGTGACCGGTTAGACTGGATTCTGTTTCTAATGAAATATCCTTAGAATCGTTTTCACCTACTGTCAAGACGACGTTCATTTAGAATTTAAGAGATGATATTCCTCTGAAAATAACGTAAATCTAGTCGATAGAAACATAAGTGTTTCCGAGGAATCGAGTCTGTCCTGTGCAGTACCCATTCAAAGCCGCATCACTTCTAAATGTTAACCGTATATCATGCGCCGAAAAACGGCTTGATATTTAAACAATCAGAAATTACGCAATTGTGAACAATTTGAAGATATCTACAAACGTTTATAAAATATAATATAAAGCCAAATTGTGCATAAAAACATTTCATGTGATTGCTATCGTTAACGACATGAGGGACTATGGTATTCCTTCTGGAAATTTCGGCTGTTCCGGTATTTGAACTTGATGACGTCAGTGATAGAAGCGGCAAATTTAAACGCGTCTTAAGCTACAGTAAATAAAATAAAATTATGAATGTAAATATAAGCATTGAACTGTTACCAAATGGTAGTATACAGTCGATATGAATACAATTTGGGTGACAGATGAATATTTATCTATTTATCTGTCACCCAAATTGTATTCTTATCGACTGTATACTACCATTTGGTAACAGTTCAATGCTTAAGTGTACACACATGCATGTATACGGCCGATACGTATGCAGACAAAGATTGTATTTTCATTTGTGTACGAATGCAAACAAACGCTAACACCAATCTATGTGATTTATTCCATCCAGGATGCAATCAGAACAATACTTATAACAAGTACGAATGGAATTATGATAATGGAAGTTGTACAGAACAAAAATATCGCACTCAACATAACTCCGTAGGCCGATCTAGGTCAAGTCTCGGCAAACTCGCTCGCAACTGTATGAACTTCTTCATTGTTGTCGCAACCGTTCGAAAAACTCACATTTGTTATATTCATGACCTAACAGTAATTCTCCATATATTTTGTTTATCCATTCACTGTCTACGTTTGGTACGAGACCTAGCTGCAACCTATAGTTAAAATATCCGCTAACAGCTTCAAATGCAAACCAATGTTGTTTACAGTCACGAGACGGGGCTGTGCTTGCACACATGTATACAAAGTGTGTAGAGAGACTAGAGACGACTCGCTCATTTGATTGTGCTGTGATCCGTGGATAAATGTGTATGAAAATTAAACTTAGTTATATAACATTAGTACACTGCTAATGAAATGTGATATTCTAAAACAAGATAATGCTGAAAATTAAAACAAACATGGATTTTGAGATTTTTATGGGATTGTTGTCTCTGTAACACGCACTTCAAAAACAGTATTGCATCAATAAATACCATTGGATAGGGATCGGATAAGTGCTTCTCGAAAAGAACATACATTCCGAACGTTAATGATTTATAAACGTTAGAACTGATACAGACACAAACCATAATCAGTATATACACATTACACTCAGTGATTACAAAAAATAATACATCGACATGCTTCTGAAAATACATTCATGAAGACAAATACATGTACGTCAGTTCTCTCAATATAATATTGATGGCGTGGGATGTCACGATTATTGTGCTTGTGCACTAAAACAGTATAGTGTATATCAATTTGAATAGTCCCACTTCACCACTGTAAACACACACTAAAACAGTCAATATGACCACAATTTGGTTGACAAATATATAACCATATTCCGCGTTACGCGAGTAAGGTAAATAAAGTAGCAACTTCGTTTTAGCCATAATATTTTGTTTGTTTGTTTGCTGGGTTTGGTTTGGTATTGTGTTGTTTAAAGTCATGTCAACAGCTTAGGTCATTTCAAGACGGCCGCCCCTGTGGACGAGATGCATGCGTGTGGTAAATATAGGTGTGGTTTGGGAGGTTGTACGCCCACTCCGAAAAATGCTGAGAGTGAAGTATGAGTAGCAATTAATACTTTTATAGGCTGTCGCATGCCATCCAGAGAAATTAGGGTAAAGTGTCTTGCCCAAGGACACAACCACGACAGCACAGATTATTATACCTTTACGTTTTTTTCTCTATATAAAAGTAATGTGATAATTTGACTATCAGCCTCGAGAGGATTTCGCATGTGTTTCTAGGACTATCACACCATGTGACAGTTCGAAAAAACTGGCACACGGCAAACTGTCACACGGCGAACTGTCACACCCCTGCTGTAACGTCGTCAGAACGTTTGAAAGACACAACGACATGCAAGCGCTTAACTGACACAGATTGTTTGTTGTTGCAGACGGTAGCCTAACATTTTGTTTTCTCTCACGAAACTGTCAAACATGGATCAATTAACACACGCGTTTTCAAAACGCCTCAGACGTAGAGATTGAGTCATTATTAACGGACAGAGACAGCCAAAATACTATAAAAGCATTATACGAGATACCGACAACGGATTTTAACCTATTTCTTAGAAAATTTTACGTAGATATCCGAAAGGCTAATGGTGAGTTTTATGCTAAGAAAAAACGTAAAGGTATAATAAAACAGTTATCAAATGGGGTAATTCGGGCAATATTAATTTTGTCAGTCCCTCATCAACAACGGTTGCCCTCGGGCTAAAGCCCTCGTGCAACAGTTGTTGCCTCGGGTCTGACACAATTACTATCGCCCTCATACCCATTTGGTAACTGTATACTGACCCGTTCCCTAGCTACCCGAGAAACACAAACCGACACGGGTAGGGAGCGTCTTACCACGCACCTCGAATCTTCACATGGGGTTACGTGGTCAGCACTCTAACCGAGGCCCCCTTGACAAAAACAATTAAAAAAAATAGTATGTGATAATTAGTTGCATTTTTTTTGTTTGGCCTATAAGGGAATTCAAATAGGACCATAAAAAACAATACCGATATAATGGAAGGCTAACAACTCCGGAAAGCATGTGTAGGGGGTGTGACCTCAGTCGTATAGCCATAACCCAGGTTATAGACTGTGGTTTCATGTGAGCATTTGTGTAAATAAGAAACAACGCACAATTAACAATTGACATATTTTATTACATGGAAGAGAAACAAACAACGACACATACATGAATGGGCCCCTTACATATAAGGCCACTGCTTATCCCGGGACGACCAACTCAACTTCAACCACAGGACATTTACACCCACCTGTAGAACCTGGCCCGTTAACAGCTAGTTATTAAATGGATGAGTTAGACTCGGCCCGGAGGGCTATTACCTTACTAACAAAATGCACGTGTGCTGTATTCTTAGAGTAAACATGACAACACATGCTGGACGAGTTACGACATAGGCCAATCAGCGCACAGCTTCTTTATTTGGCTTATTCCGGAAGTGTTTTTTCGCATATAAACAAACATGGACGACGCGAGTGATAGTTAACAAGTCCAAGCGGCAACAATACACACACATCAAGTACTCGCTACCTGCATACATATATCGGTATAAGACCTATGTACAAGCATACATACATGCATACCGTACAAACATGTCCAACTTCTACATTTGTAGACTGTTTTGTTTTGTTTTGTTTGTTTAACGTCCTATTAACAGCTAAGGTCATTTAAGGACGGCTTCCCGTGATTGCGATATACATGCCTGTGGTGAGTGCGTATGTGTGTTTTGGGAGGCTGCGGTATGTTCGTGTTAAGTCTCCTTGTGATAGGCCGGAACTTTTACATGTGTAGACACCTCCAGATTGTAAATGGTAGTATGCAATCTAATACTATAGTTTCGTGTACTTGCGATATATAGGCCAGTGCTTCACTGTACATAAATATAAATTGTATTAACTGAGTTTATATCAACATTTCCTACACTTTTATTGTCTTATGTAAGTTCCCCGTTCAAGTAAGTTACTCGTTACCGTTACTCGTTAATCCTTCAGATGGAACAGCCTTTTGAAGGTGAAATATCTCAATGACTGCAATAATGACGTCACAACGGGCACGATGTCATTTACAATCCTTATTTATTAGTGATTTTTATCAGGGTAATGTAATACAAATGTAAATATTATAGTTTATGGAAGTTTGACTTCCAGTTTATGTTTTCACTGTTAGTATAAGCTCATACATAGACGTGAATGAAAATATGTCAAAACACATACACTATCAACACTATTGATTACCATAACATTTGCAGCATCAAGTTACATCAATGATTACAAAACTAATATAATGAAGTGTTGATGTCGTATCCCTAGATCAGAATAAGGGATCTCGTACCAAAGTACAATTCTTTCATTTTGAATAAAGCCTCATAAAAGTTATGAAACCATTGATGAAACAATCCACACACACAGCAACTCTTGCATCCACAGTGATATCTTACTAAGGACGGAAATACGAAACGGGGATGACGTGGGAGCCAGTACTCTTTGTATAAATAATAAATCTCTACTTTAAAGCCCATGTCAGTATGATATAAAAAGGGATAAATATCTTGACAAAGTGCCTGCGATATTGTATTCCCGTGAATGAGGTTCCTTATTATTGCATTATTCAAGCTAGCTTCATCCTTATATTTAAAAATATGCCTTTTTTACAACAATTGTGAAACAAGTTATATCGTCTGATATAAATCACTATTGTCGGCCCGAAAAGAAGCGCTCAAGGATGATACTGTGGGAGAAAAGCAGAGCACCCTGACAAAACGACGTGGTCGGACAGGTGACTCAATATCTTCTCAGGTCAAATCACCAAGGTGAAAATGTGTACGCTACCTCTGCGTCACCTGACAACCCGATAGCTCGTCCTTAATGATTTGCTTGTATAAATAACTCATCTACCAGTCTAACAATCAACTTTGAAAACATAAAAAAACATGAACAATTCATAAGCATTGTCGGAAATGCTAACAAAGAATTGCTATGTAACCTTCTAGTCACCGAGGTCGTAGAGCAGTTAAGACATAGATATTTGTTTACGTACGAGCATAAGTTGAGTTAAATATACTATATATCACGATCAATAGTTCCATTTTAAATTGACTTATGGTACTTGTTTGGACTGTTTAACCCTGTTAAACTTGATCTCCCCCCTCCCACACACACACAAAATTCCTATAACATTTGACGTAGATGATCAATTTAATTCAATTTAATAATATTGATTTTGTTGAAAATGCACTTAGGAATAACATTAGCAACTACTTTTGAATGGACATCTCATGAATTTGTTTTTAAAGGTGCCATGAAACAACTAGAAATACTGCGCAGTACAAAATATGTATTCTGAAGTGTAAAACATTAAACAGAAAACTACTTATATTTTATTCTTCCTCTTTTAAAATATGGGTATGTAGTGTGGATGGATGTTCCAGTGCCGATGCAGATAGACTAGTAAAACAATCGATCAGAAGCAGCATGCATCTATGATGAAAATGCCATCATACACGAGGTAGTACTCTTTATTAAAATTTGGTGGTAACGTTAAACTATGCAATTAGCCAACGAAATTCTTATCGGAACGATGCCAGCCCACTATCAAGACATCACGCCTCCTCTAGTAGCTTTCCAACTCCATATCAGCTTAGAAATGCCGACAACTTTTCTCATAAAAAAAATTCACCTTTTCTAAAACCATTCATACCTTAAGCTATTCGTCTCTGGAATTGGCGCAACTCTTCTTGGAAAAATACACAAACTCTTAAAACGTTTGGGAAAATGGAGCACCCGTAGCCCTCCTTACTTCATAAAAAGTGTAAGTATATTTTAATAACACGGATAAGGCACAATTGTCGTACCTTAATAAGTGACCTGTCGTCTTGTAGTCTAGTCCTATATGATCTGGCGGCGAGTCAAACGAAAGTTCATTCCAGTTCTTGTTGGATTGGTGAATATTTAGTAAACAAAAAGCAGTTATTCTCAAAAAAGTGTATCCAGGTGTATTCCCCTGATAAGTTACGGTAATGACAACTAAACATATTCTTTGCGGAACAACACCGAAATATTGATAAATGTCCAGAAATATATTTCAAGTACTGGTCGTTCTACATGGGATTGATTTTCTTTCACAAACTCTGCTGTTCTTCAATAGTCTCGTTTCCCCTTCTTCTATTGTTCTATTATTAAGACACCGAATTCATGTAATGAGAAGGCCAGATCAATGTACATTATATGCAATCTAATTTTAATTAGATTGCAGTATATGTCACGTAAATATCACAGGGCTTGTTTGTAATCATGTCGAGTTCAGAAGGAAAACACAATTTAACAAAGACTAAAACACAAAATTGATTTCAACGAGCTATAGCTACATTTTCTAGCTATCATGAGCTATAGAGTGTAACCCTTTCTCTTGTTATAAAGATCGCAACAATAACAATAAAATGTATTTATAGTGCTAAAAAGTCACAAGACGCTGAAATTTATCGATGACATCATGTGTGTTGTCACATTACAGTTGCATTATCTTTAAAAATGTAGACCTTAACAGCCTTTAATGCTGTTTATTTCGTATGCAACATGAGTAAGTGCTGCATAAAAAATGTTGCCAATGTCGATCTAAAATGGGCTTAATGGAGTTCTGTTTAATAAATAAGCACACGATTCTTATCACAAGGCAATCGCATCCTGAAACTGGTGTGGTACTACTTACAGTGCCGTAATATACATGGTTTTGCGAACATACTCGTTCACAGAGATATACTAACTCTCATCAAACGGAATGCAAGACATACTTCAACGGTAAAGCAGTCACCCGTCAGGCCCAAGATTCTACAACTGTCATCAGTTTTGACTTAACCAATCAAATACTGTGATAAGCTAAGCAAAATCTGAGTCTAAAATAATTTTATGATTCCGGAACAAGAAAGCGTACCAGTCACAATGAAGTGACTCATGGGGTAGGATGGCACATTCACCGTTCACCTAGGTGACCGGGGTTCGAAAAGGCATGGATTCATCTGTACAACCACGTGAGTTTACGCTGGGTATCCTAGTGTCCTCCCGCTGTACTACCCCTCGCTCAATCCTAATCGGTTCAAAAAGAGTGATTAAGGTGGATATTTCGGAATTGTTTCTTGTTAACATTGTAGGTACATGTAGGTATATACTAGAGGTGGTGTTACTATATAGAAATGTAAGGTTAACATAGTACAGCCATATTACCTGAGCTATGTTCATACTTTACACCAGCACCTTCACCAAACTATATCGGTACATTACGTCGTCATACGCAGGCTTTCTGTCATCCGTCTTCAGCTCGAACATAACAACTTCCAGCATTCAGATGGCAAGGGCTACTTTTGGTTTCAAGTTCGCCACTTAGTGATATAACACCGATTTTTTGCACTCTTTTATTTATTTTCACAACTTAATATGTTTAGATGTTTTTCTTCTTTTTTTCTCTTTTTTTTGGCACAAAGCTCTTTTTCTGTCGAAGCGGGAGCGTGTGCATAAATGTTTCATAAATATTCCCCAGTATTATATTGTCCACTGTATCCAACCTTCACAGAGTTTTGTCTTGATCAACATCACAGTTCATTGTGATCCTTTATTTATAGGATAGCTAAACGCTTACGCAATAATTGTTTTATCAAAACGACCCTTTAGTTTCTGGACACTCATTTAGGCGTATAATATATAGGTCACACTCAACCAGATCGGAGCATAGCTCTAGCGCCTATCTCCAGTGATAATACAACTGTTAAAACCTTTGAAGGGTTTGGGCGATCATTACTGCCGATATAAGAAGTCAACTCTGAACTCTGACTTTTATTCTGATCAGGTGAGCTGGTGACATTACGTTTTATAGGTGAAGACTTCTCGAAATGTTGGACAATCATCATTTGATTTAAATATATTTTCTTGTCTTTATCTCAACTAATAATTACTAGTTCAAATAGTTTTGTTATTTGAATAACATGACTGCAATGAAACCAGCATATCTTAAACACCTATAATAAAAGATTCCATTAAAAGCAAACAACGGAACAAATACAGAAATAATATTGAAAGCAGAAGCAAACAGTTTTAAGTTAGTAAAATTTCACTAAGAAAAGATTTGGGTCTGGAAACTGCAAAAAGACCAGTGAGATATTTAAATAATGCATTGTCGTCCAAATATTACCATTGTATAGTATTTGACATACAACAACCTGCTCTTAACATTAATCTTGGACTTAAGCATACCAAAACATCTAAGTAACGTAACGAAATTGTTTTCCTTATTTGAAAATGTTCTCCCCTTTGAAGTATCGGTTATTTCTTAACTAGCAACAACAATGACATCAAATGCACTTTTCAATCATGGGCATTTGACGAGGTCAATCCTCGTGTTATATCAACCTGTTAGAATGAAATATTAACAGAAGGAGAAGCCATAGGTCAATTTAAAAGGTTCTACCAGGTTGGTATACCTCCATATTGATTGAATCCAAGGTCCTTATTTATACAAAAAACTATGATATTTGTTTTTAAAAGAGGTGGAATTGCATACTATTCATCTCGATAAAAGGGAGTTAACATTTGGGAACTGTGACGACACTATGATAATAACGTCATAAGCGCAATATTGAACACCACATAACTTATCTGATGCTAACTGAGGATTGTTTTACCATATCTAATATGAACGGTTTGCGATGTCGTTAGATGTTCATGTAACGTAGTGAGAATGAGCATCTATATTTCAATTAGATTGGGTAGATTCCTGCCTCTGTCACTTTAAGTTGAATGGATAATTATCTCAAAACCATTAAATTGAAAATATTTATATCATCATTTGAAAATGAGAAACTGAAGAAAAATAAAAAAAAACCCACCAGCCATATCAACAACATTGTAATTATGGCGATTTCTATATACTGACTCCTTGCATATATTGTTTTCAATGACTTATGAACCGGTCATTTTCAGTAAATCAAGCAAACATAATCTGCCGTAAACAATAAAACAGCTAAACAAATCGCCTCAAAATTTCCACAAATGTTTGTGTAATTTGAGCTAAATTTGTATTATGCGATATTTAGCTACATATTAGGATCAAAAACTGCAGTAAATCTTAGTTTGGTTTGGTTTATTTTGTTTAACGTCCTATTAACACATAAGGTCTTTTAAGGAAGGCCTCCCGTGTGTGCGACATGCATGCGTGTGGTGAGTGCGTATGTGTGTCCTGGGAGGCTGCGGTATGTTCGTGTTAAGTCTCCTTGTGATAGGCCGGAACTTTTGTTTGCCGATTTATAGTGCTACCTCACTGCAGCATACTGCCGAAGACACCCAGCAGGACACCCCACCCGGTCACATTATACTGACAACGGACGAACCAGTCGTTCCACTCCAAATTCAACCTCTTCAGAAAATATGATCATTTGACCAAATAAAATATTGCTTTGATAGTGTTTTGGAAGAAAAAGTGAACTCAGTCATACACCTCTGACGGGCAAATTTATTTTGGCCATAAGACAGGCCCCTGGGACCTTTTGAATTTTCGCAACCTATTTAAAGTGTTCACTCTAAGGGTGCTACACGTTACATCTGGTTTTGGTCAAATTGCTTCGTGGGCAAAATTCTATTGTTTGTGAAAGAGGTCCTTTTAAGATAATAACTCGAAAGCACGGGTTAGCCTAAATCACCAAATTGAACGTTGCCGCATCTAAATTTTCAGTTAGAAAAAAACAAACCTTGCAATAATACCATGCGTTTATTTCAACTTCAATTTCTTGAATTGATATTTTTTCAAATAAGCGGATAGATGGTAAACAGATGATATATGTTTGTATTTGTTCTGACCATATATTAGTTATACAAATGTTAGTAGGAACACCATGTTATTAATTACACTTGTAGATCATTCAAATGTTATGAAGTACTCATTAAGATTATAGAAATGAAAGTTTAGAGAATAGCATCTTATATTTGAGTTGAGCAATTTATACAATAAATACCGAAAAATGATTTGAACACTTCTTGGACTGGTCAGCGTGCTAAAAATATGATAATTAAGAAGGGAAATAGAATTGGCCCTTAACAATTGTGATGATAAAAATTGGAGCATTAACTACGTATAATATTGTGTCATATTTGACAAAATATAATAAAACATAAAAAAACCAACCAAACCTCATCTGCCAATGGCTGCCATTGACTGGGACTTGTGACGTAGTCCAGATCGGTTGTAGGTTCCAAACTGGACCCAGTACTACCATAGAGGCATGTAAGGTTTCGAAGATTGTAGGTAAAAGCCTCACAGGACGCGGTGGCGATACAACTTTTTCGACAGGAGGACAGCGTGTTGTGATGCTGTGAGCGAAATACTGATATGTTTGACAGCATGAAACTCCTTCTGTATTCTCCTGTGCAAAAGTCCCCTGCAGAAATTAACGGTTTTAGCGAAAAATACAAGCCTAGCAAGATTCCCGGCACGGATATCCCTGTCATACTTCGCCTGTAACTGACACAGGTCTTCATTTGCATGTATGCATGGAGTACATAGAGCTTGTTTTGCGAGTTCCCACTCTTATTACTGTGTCAAACCACGTAGAACAGGTGCTGTATTGCAATAGCATTGTTTATTAGCCAATACACAGCGCGTTCAATTATTATAATTCAATATTACGCATGCGCAACTACTAAATTTATCAAATACAATATAATAATCTATCTACCTTAACAGGTAAAATCCAAAATATAGACAGTATTAATTTAGCTATTTATAATATGAGGAATGAAACTGCATCATAGAATCGATTTCCTTGGAAAACAACAACAAAGAATACCGACATAATAACCTAGACGGCCGGGGTTCTATTCCCCGATCGGACGTGAAAAGATATATCGTTTCCATTCGGACCAAGCGTAATTGATAAAAGTTGAGGTGATATAACTTGTTTCATATTTGTTATAAAATAAATAAAGTTAAAAAGAGAAAAACATATATAAAAAAAGGATGAATTAAGAAAGAGTGAGAATACAATCAGGTGTTCCAGAAGATTAAGAGTCTTGTGATCCATCGTCGTTACTCGCAATGCAAATCTAAGTCAAATGAGGGTTATGTCACAACCTCTCATGAGTTAGGGTGGTGACTAGAGAACCACTAGGCATAGCAACAAGCTTGATTAAAACACATCTGACTGCATATCGCATTTCCTAATGAGATCATAATGTCAACCGTAGATTTGTTCCCTTGTATTGATCGACTTTCATCTTTAATATAAACCAAAATTGTTTTCATTATATTACAGTAACATACGGTATGTTTAATGAAAATAAGACATTATTAGACCGATGTGAAATTTAAATTTGATTAAGTTCCTTTCTGTTGTGATTTCACTTAGCAGTTTAAAGTGAAGTTGTGATTCACATTTTGGAACATCCGGATCTTCAGCCCATTAAGACCTCGATATCAGAATTTAACGCGTGTTTATAACGCAATGTCAGTTATGGCGTATGTGATAAACAATTTTTGTTTACATGTGTATTTCTATATACTCTTGATTTTATTTTTCAAATCTAGCTAGTATCGGAGTACAGCCTGTTGTTATACTAACTGCGACTCTGGCCATCCCAAGGGGATTTAATCTTGGGCACTAGAATTTGGTATTTTCACATATACAAAGCTAACAAAATATGTGCCAACAAAATTTCGGTTGAAAAATCACACTTGCTACGTAATTTGTGTAACGTCATATACTTGACATTTTACTTTTAACTTGCCAGGTTAACATTACCGGGTAAGACCATTTACCGTTGTGGTGTTCGGATCACTTTTTTTAATTGGTGTCCTCATAAGAGTTTGTTATCAGAATATATTATGTTATGTACACATTTCCAATTGAATTCTTTTATTTTATTATCAGCTGCAGTTAAATTGCCACTACAATTTATCCATATTTTCTCCCAGTTAAATGTTTTTTGTAATTCTGTCTCCCATTTTATTTGACATTTTTGTCTAGTATTGGTACTAAATAACTGATGAAACATTTCCACTTAAATATATTTTATATTCAGAATTTTTGTTTTGGTTCTCATAGTCAAACACAGTCGACAGTATGCTTCAGTGAGGTAGCACTATAAATCAGCAAAAGTTCCGGCCTATCACAATGAGACTTAACACGAACAAACCGCAGCCTCCAAAAACAAACATTCGCACACACTACACACATGCATATCGCAAACACGGGAGGCCGTCCTTAAATGACCTTAGCTGTTAATAAGACGTTAATCTCTGTTGTCTCTGGCTTAGAAACAAAGTTTTATACTGTTTAAGTAAGTACATGTAATATATCTGTGTCTATCCATTCAATTCCGAGTAAGAATATAGACAAATTTTAACTGCATACTTGTTGTCTAATTTAGTGAGGAAAAAACTACCTATTGAGTCACTTTTCTGATTTAAAGATTAAGATTTTATGAATGGTTTTTATTCGTTTACTTTGAAGAAAAAAATTTAATATCAACCATTCCCATGCCTCCCTTTTCTGTTTTATAACAACATAATTTTCTGTTCAGTTGATGAGATTTTTCATCCCATATATATCTCCAAATCAATCTACTTATTATGTATTTTTCTGGAATTCCTTTCGCTCCTAATTGATATCAAGTTGTGGATAGAATGAGTGATTTAATAATCAGCACTTTACCCATAAATGGAAGATTTCTTGTTTACCAGATATGCAGACAATCGAGTATCCATGATGAATACTTAATGTTTTAACATTTGTTTTTATCCACCTTATTATGTTAAATGTTAGATTTCTATTTTCGATGCCCTAATATATAAACCTTTTTTTCATAGTTTTTTTTCTCTCCAGATGGTTTTTCATAGGGTTCTAATATTTTATTTTAAACGCTTGTCTAATAGTTTCCTTTGTTTTATCAAATAATTGAGTATCATCTACAAACATATTTATTTTTATTTCTGTGAAGTTATTGTTTGGCATCTTTATGCCCTTAATATCTGGACTAGCTCTGTTGCGCATGACAATGGTTCAGCTTGAATTATGTATAAAAGTAGGGCGATGGGCCATCCTTGCCCTGCAGATCTTGATATCTTGACATATTTTGTGGTGAAATCCATTTGTTTGGATACAAGTTTTAGAAAACTTCAGAAGCGTATGAATCCAATTACAATTTTCAAAATTGTTTGCTAAATAAAAATAACCGTTTTGAATTCGTCCAGATGCAACTGTAAATAACGTTAGGCAAACATGATAATTCTGTTGTTCGTATGGTAATAAAAAAAAACTCAATGTCATTGATATTTAATGGCTATGGATACACAATGCCATAATGATCATATCTATATAAAAAAAAAATGGAACGATGTGGCTCTTGTTCAATAATATATGGCTCAGCCACTAATGGGAGTAATGGTTTGACGGGTGATGACGCCTATCATGGATACACTTGACATACATTGTAGTGATTGATATCTAAACCATTAGCAGATGTACACGAAACATAGTGGTTTTGAATAAATGACACCAACACGGAACGTGTGACTGATAACCACAGATTATGTTAGACAAATATTTACTTTCATCAGGTTTACTAAAATATTTTGTGAAAACAATACCCATATTGGCCCTTGTTGCAGGAGTATTTTCGTTGAATAACCATTTAGAGACAATATTATAAAGATTGATAATTAATAATCAATAAAATGCGTAAATTTCACACATGAATCCAGTAATAACAATTACACAAGACTTGCTCATAAATCACCATGTCAGCACATTTCTATCGATTCTATGCGTTGCACGAAAGGGTAACTATTAATAACATAACCCAGTATGAATTCGAATTTACTGAAAAGGCATTACAAGAAATTGGCAAGAAAAGAAGAAAACACAAAATCATCAGTGATGAAAGTACAATAGTACAGCCAGCTCTCCTATATGACAGAAGTACAGCAATCTCCCCTCAGTAATAGATGTACAGCAAGTTCTCAGTAATGAGAGTAAAGCAAACTCTCCTCAGTGACATAAGTACAGCAAACTCTCCTCAGTGACGGAAGAACAGCAAGCTCTCCTCAGCAACGGAAGTACAGCATGCTCTCCTCAGTGACGGAAGAACAGCATGCTCTCCTCAGTGACGGAAGTACAGCATGCTCACCTCAGTAACGGAAGTACAGCATGCTCACCTCAGCTACAGAAATACAGCAATTTTTCTTCGGCAGTATGCTTCAGTGAGGTAGCACTATAAATCGGCAAAAGTTCCGTTCCGGCCTATCACAAGGAGACTTAACACGAACATACCGCAGTCTCCCAAAACACACATACGCACTCGCCACACGCATGCATATCGCACGCACTTGAGGCCGTCCTTAAATGACCTTAGCTGTTATTAGGACGTTAAACAAAATAAACAAATCCTCAGTAATAGGGGTAAAGAAAACTTCTTCAGTGACAGAAGTACAGCAAGCTCTCCTAAGCGACAGAAGTACAACAGACTCTCCTCAGTGACGGAAGAACAGCAAGCATTCCTACGTGACGGAAGTACAAGCTCACTTCAGTGACATAAGTACAGCTAGATCTCAGTAATAGAAGCACAGCAAGCTCCCCTCAGTGATGGCAGAACAGCAAGGTCTCCTCTGTGACGGAAGTACAGCATGCTCTATTAGTGACAGAAGTACAAAAAACTCTCAAGTCACAAAATTACAGCAAACTCTCCTCAGTGACGACAGAACAGCAAGCTCTTCTCAGAGAAAGAAGTACAGCAAACTCCTCAGTGACGAAAATACAGCAAGCTATCCTCAGTGACAGAAGTACAGCAAGCTCTCCTCAGCGACAGAAGTACAGCAAGCATTCCTACGTGACGGAAGTACAAGCTCATTTCAGTGACAGAAGAACAGCAAACTCTCTTCAGTGATAGAGCAGCAAGCTCTCCTCAGTAACTTAAGTGCAGCAAACATTCAATGGTGACGGAGGTACAGACAATCCATGCATTAACGGAAGTACAGCAAACTCTCTTCAGTGACAGAAGTACAGCAAGCTCTTCTCAGTGTCGTAAGTACAACAATCTCTCTTCAGTGATGAGGGAACAGCAGATTTTCTCTTTTTAAAGACGAAAGGAATGTAGACTCTCTTCAGTTACATGGCAATGGTTAGCTATCTCCGATGATGGAAGGAGGGTAAACTTTCTTTAGTGATAGAAGGACGATAAGCTCTTTTCAGTGACGTATGGAAGGTGACACTCTTCAGTAACAGAAGGGCGGCTGGCTATCTTTAGTGATGGAAGGAGTGTAAGCTTTCTTGAGTGACGGAAGGAAGTTTGATTTTCTTTAGTGACAGAGCGTCGATAAGCTCTCCTCGTTTCTCTAAAGTTGACATGCCTTCATTGTGGAAGGACGGTATATGCAAGTTATCCAAGAGTTGAATGGTAAGGTATCTTCAAGGACGGAAAGACGTTAAACTCCCATGAAGGAAGAGGGGTAACATCTGGGCGAGCTGGATCAGTTTGTTACGTACAATGCATTGTAGACGGTCAACATATTCAATCTGAATATTTAATAATAATAATGTTAATAATCACGCCCCGGTTATCCAATCATATTGGTGAACTGTATTGACGTCCGGTGACGAGAAAATATCGGCGTGGACCGATGACGGCGGGATGGACGGGGACGACCATACACTGACACTGCGACCTGGGCGCTCCTGCTTGATACCCGCATATTTATAACTGTTTTATAAGTATTTAATATACTTTTCGCAAGAAATGCTGTGCAATACTATTTATGAGTGAGCTGATTGGTTGGTTGGTTGGTTTTGATTACCAGGAGCAATTCAACCTCGATATTCTCCATTCCTGATCCAAGACAAAACCACTCCTCCATTATCAATTCCCTGGATTCCAATAGAATGTATGCCATGAATTGGTTTTGTTTGGTTTATTTTGTTTAACAGCTAAGGTCATTTAAGGACGGCCTCCGGCGCGTACGATGTGCATGCGTGTGGCGAGTGCGTATGTGTGCTTTGGGAGGCTGCGGTATGTTCGTGTTAAGTCTCCTTGTGATAGGCCTGAACTTTTGCCGATTTATAGTGCTATCTCACTGAAGCATACTGCCGAAGACACCCAGCAGCACACCCCACCCGGTCACATTATACTGACAACGGGCGAACTAATCGTCCCACTCCTAATATGCTGAGTGCTAAGCAGGAGTAGCAACTACCATTTTTAAAGACTCTGGTATGTCTCGGCTAGGGGACAGAACCCAAAGCCTTCCTCACATGAATAAATTTGATCCCATAACTACGCTTGTTTTACAATTATGGCACACGATAAAATTCGTAACAATGTGTTATTATTTTTTATTTACATACCGCGGTGAGTAACCACTTTAAAGCCTCTGATTGGTCCTTTCTGACCTCCATCACGCTGATTGGTTAACCTCTGGCCTTTGACCACGGACTTCACTTAGGCGTTATATTGTCGCCTGCCATTCTAAACATCAACCCAATCTAATTAAAATCTAGATGGTCATTCTCACTACGTTACATGAACATCTAACAACATCCCATATGGGGTCACGTCAGGGTGACCTTTTGGATTAGCCAATTAAATGACTACTTCCAGAATCTTGGAAGTGAATTTTATATGTCCGAATTAGCATGACTATAGTGCATAGGTTGCCATCATCTGTCAATTTTTTAAAGTCATTTCGTCCTACATAGCATACTAGAGGGTGACACCTGAAGGATGTCACAGATGGAATGAAGTGTAGTAAGGGGCGATAACTCTGTGTGAGCACGTTTTGTCAAAATCGCTCAATATCTTATTTTCGACCAATAAAAAGAATGTGTTGTTCGTAAAGGCAACAAAACCCATAAAGTTGAATATGCAGTCCCCTAATACCCCCATATATCAAATCTAATTGAAATTGAACATTATCTACATTTCGACTAATCAGAGGCCGGGAATTGGCGGCCATTTGGTTTAAATGTGAAAGTGAGGCTACGAGAGCGACCGGTGTTCAATGATGTACCTATATACCAAATTTCATCAAAATCAGACGATATCGGAATCTGGACCAATCAAAGGCCAGGAATTGGCGGCCATTTTGTTTAAATGTGAAAGTGAGGTAACATGAGGGACCGGTGTCCCATGATGTACCTACATACCAAATTTCATCAAAATCGGACGATATCTGAATTCGGACCAATCAAAGGCCAAGAATTGGCCGCCATTTTGTTTAAATGTGAAATTGTGGCAAAAAGAAGGACCGGTGTCCCATGGTGTTCCTACATATCAAATTTCATCAAAATCGAACAATATCAAAATTTAAACCAATCAGAGGCCAGGAATTGGCGGCCATTTTGTTTAAATGTGAAAGTGAGGCTTTGAGAGGGGACCGGTGTCCAATGATGAACTTACATACCAAATTTCATCACAATCAAACGATACATTATGTATCTAAATCCGGACCAGTCAGAGGCCAAGAATTGGCGGCCATTTTGTTTAAATGTGAAATTGAGACTGCAAGTATGTATGCAATATACCGCTCGGCTAGAGAGATCTTCTCTATAGCTCAATTGGTTGAGCGTAAGACTTGTAAGCCAGAGGTCCTGGGTTCAATCCCTAGCGGAGACAGTGATTTAAACCTTATTCATCATGCGCTTAGTTATACACTCACAGTATTCTAATCAATAAAATAGTTACATGCCATCTAAGATTTAAAATGTCATATATATGTCAAATTCCTGTGTCCAAAATTTACGGGTTCACAAAGCGGCCAAAATCAACCAGTATTCAGCCTACCGTATATGGATTATAAAATACCCAATCAGTCATTTTGAGTTTGTTATAAAACATTGAAAAATTATTCAGTAATCATTTCATTATAACTGATAATTAATTCGATATATGAGACCAGATAAGCAAGTTATCTCCCTTAAATATCTTTGCCAGATCACAAATAAGGTAATTAGCAAGTTTTAAATGAATTTGACCTAAAATTTATGTAAATGAAGCTTAATCAAGCGTAAAAAATCATGTTTTCTTTAAAATAATTTTTTTTCAACCTCTTATGAGGCAGCAGTGTACACCAGTTTGGCAGGTTTCTGCAAAAATAAGTGGTATCTCTTAGTTAAGGCCGGGTAGTAGTTGTTTATTTCATTGCTTCGCTTATTTTACATTTCTCGGATATAAAATAAGTAAGAAACGAATAAAATTTGTATTTAAATTCATTAATGAAACCATAAAATTGAATAGATTTGACTGACAATTAAATCAAATAGCCTTTAACATAGAAAACACTATAAAACCTTTCGTGCTTTGATTCCCACCAGGAGTCGAACCTGGGTCTCCTGCAACACAGTAGCAAGTGTGAAACCCCTTCACTATAGGAATGTGTATAGCACTACTTCATTTTAGACTGATTTTGTTGAATTGAATTTCTTAATACATTTCGAAATATGTCCCCTCTGCTTTTACAAGGGCTTGGGACCTTCTAGCATTCTATAACTTTCCCATCACCAAAACAAACAAAAAGAGTGTTGCTTCACTAGTTCTTCTTCCCGACACCTGGGCTGTCTGGGTGTAAAACCAGTTCCAGTAAAACTGTCTGTGTGTCGCGCTGTCTCTCGCCTGTCCACATTTTCTGCACAGTATCAGCCTCTGTCTAAAATACCGTCAAACCACCCTGCCCGTTTCCATTTCTGAGGGAGCCGTTTGAAAAATGGCATTCAGATCGAGGAACTCGGCGATGTTTTCACAGATTATTGTGTTTTGGATGCAACAAATTGTATCGAGTGACACAATAGGTTAAAGATGAATGTTTCCTGATGACGGTAGCTATATATAGTATATAGTATGCACAGTGTCAGTTTGAATAAATGCGTTTTTTTAGTCGATTGAAGTGAGATGGGGTGCCGTTTCGCTTGTGGCGGAGTTACCAACCTTGAGCAGATTACACATACCACTGTCAAAAAAAAAAAATGAAAATCACATTTTCTATGCAAGCGCCTGTGCATAATGCAGGAAGAGATGTTATTTCATAGTAAAATACTATTTCTGTACAAAAAAAAATTGTAATGATGTATTTTACAGCTAGATAAATGGGTCGCTATTCGAACTGACAAACACGGCGGACCTGAATCGGATTGAGTGGACCTGAACTGGATTTTAGCTGTATTATAGTTACGTTATTATTTACAGCTAAAATCCTGTTCAGGTCCGCTCGATTTTACGGGATAAGGGGGTGATTTAGTGGATCCTGGACTCAAGCGTGCCTATTAACGTTTTTGCTAATTATTCGAGATATAGATCGACCGTTACACTTTAATTTTGATAATAATTTACACATGCAACAATTAAACCATATTCAAAATATTAATGACAGTAAACAAAGGAGAACATTGAAAAATACATTTTAACACAACATAATTAATGAATCGTCTATAGATGTTTATAAATTATAATGTAATATGTACTAGCTTGTGTTATCATTGACCTCACCGACATCACTCAGCTGACAAAACTCTCAACAAAAACCACCCCCATTTTAAGACCATGCACCTGATGCCTGTCCCATAGGTGGTCTCATAAGAGGGGGACCACTGTAATACTATAATACTATAGCCTATTATAAAATAATGATAAATTACAGTAGACTAGGCAAGCTGCCTCTCCCCATGCTGCATCTTTACTGGTTCCTGTGCCTGTGGTTTAATTTAATTAAACATGTAGTATCTACTTATAGACAAGCATCTCTCTCTAGAAACATTGGTACGTACATGTCCCTGTGTAACAAAAACTTGTAGCATAAAACACAATTACATACACTGACAATTATCATATAATTTCCAGACAAACCGGGCATGCCACCTCAGGAACTTTACTACCGGTCCCTGTGCACTGCATTGTTTTATTACTTTTAAACTGTGCCCCATGTATGTATAATAACTACACATGTGTATACATCCTGTGGTGCAGGTTTCGCAGCAAGTCGATTACAATCTGCGGTTTTCTGTCAAAGATTTTTAAACAGTGTTGACAATGACCTGTGTTGGAGATCTTGTGCATGTTAATTATTGCGATTTCTTTGGATTTCTGGATTGTTTACATTTGTGTTGAGCTGACCCCACGGTGGAAAATATATAGGTCAGTCGCTTTCTTACACTTTTAATGTGTTGTTTTGTCGTCATTATGCAACGACACGTGTTGTTCAGTACCAATGTTGCATGCAATATACAGTTGTGTGATCGCACAACATTCTAAAAACAAATGTGCGAACAAACAGCACAGCTATTACAGGGGTGTAAAAATCCACTTGCCCGACGCCCTGGACAACCAAAGTTTGAGTTTGGGCAAGCTAAAAATGTTTGTTTACTTGCCCGGGACAAGTAAGATTTTTCTATCTCTAAAATGATTTTCATGTTCAATTTCCTGAATTCTGTGTGATTAGAGAATTTATCAGAATGACAGTAGTGTAGAAGTATGCTAAAACTTATTAAAATAAACAATTAGTAGTTGAATTATCTTTATTTTCCGAGTTGATAACTCAAATTTCCGAGGTGGGAAAAGTAGGTCGCTGGTGGCACTCTGAAGCCATCACTTCACAAACGTTTTCATGACATTCAAACCGATGAAAATAAAAGAAACTGCAGTTAAAGTATAAAATAATGTTTGAAAGAGGTTACTTACTGTAATATTTGACCAAATGTTCTTATTAGACAAAGGAAAGATTGCTTTTATCTGTAAAACGATCCCTGTTTATCAAAACAGGAAGTTGGATTTCTGTCACTAATAGTCGGATTGGAATCCGGACCGGAATTAGGAATTAACAAAAAAAAATTTAAAAAAGGGATAATAATAATAATGTCAAAAAATTGCAATTTAAATTAAATTACATATTCTTTTCTTCCAATAATCGATTGTAAATATTTTCTATGTATTTAATATCAAATAAAAAATTTTATATAGACTTTTTATATATTTTATTGAAACGCACACTGGGGCAAGTAGAAATTGCCTTTGGGCAAGTGGCTTCAAAAATATTTTTACACCCCTGAGCTAATGATAGGGTTATAAATATTACAGAATAACTAGTTATAAATACGAAAAGATATAGGTAAGAAATTAAAATTATGATATAAGATGGCCGCTTTTATAAATATGTGCTGCATAACAATTGTTTCATTCATGGAACATGTATGGTTGACATGTTAATTTTTGCCATTTAATTACCGTCATTATTTTGTCTCGCAAGTGATGTTTTCGATGGCCTGGTGATACTACATGTACATGTACCAGAATGGTAGAGTAAGACGGACATCACTACGATAATTTATCTTACTAATACATAAATTACATATATATTGTATTTCTAAACACAACAGAAATGTTTCTATTCATAACAAGTCGTTTTATCTGTTGTTTAGTTCTACATGTATTAAATAGCCTGTAGGCCTATAGCTTTATAATCTCGCTGAATACACATTTCGTCGACTCGCCAAGGCCTAGTGGTGTCCTCGACGACGTCCGAGCAAATTATATAGTACTTTAATAATCATTTAGATAACTTATTTAATTATATGTCGGTATTTAGTTTCATTTCCTGATAATTACTGCATATAATTCACCAAAAATATGGTAATTAGTTGACTTACCTCGTAAAATTTTAATCGTTGTATATCTTTTGCAATCGTTCCACACCTTTAAATAATTAGATGACGCGTTTCTCATTTTATATCGACCACGAGATACATATCACACATGTACCGTTCCAATCGCCCATCGTGCACGATCCATATCGCACATTGTGTGCACATCGCACATCGTGGAACATTGTGCAATCACATAACTGTATTTGACTATATTTGAGAATGACGTTCTGTTTGACCGGTTAAAGTGAAGTAATGAAAGTACGGTAACAGATGTCCCATGATGTATCTACATGACAAATTTCATTGCAATCAGACAATATCTAAATTTGGACAAATTTCCTCACAATATAGGGATTAACTCAATCCGATGTAAATCTTCATGATTTTACGGGAATTTGCTCGCCCCAATTTCAATCTTGGTGGAAAAATTAATAATTCATACATGCGTGAGGAAAATTCCAATTTTTGGTATTCCCCAGTGAAATACAAATGATACAAGTAAAATTGTTTGTTTTTTTGCCTATTTTGATAATATGCTATTTTGAGAATTTCCCTGAAGTTCAAAGTCATGATCAGTGTCAGTGGTCCATATCAAGCAAATTAGGAAATGTCTATTACATTTTTTTTTATCTAAACATTTTGCAACTTTAATTCTTATAGTGTTTGGAATCACTATAAAGTTCTTGATCGATCGATCATCATCAATTCTTAAACAATCCAAGATCAATTATTGATCGATCATGAATAGAAAGAGAAATATCAATAATTGTTACATTATAATTCATAATAAATTGATATTATGACCAGATGAGCGAGTTAATTCCCTTTATCTTTCCCTGATGAAAATTAGGTAATTAGCAAGTTTTGAATTGTTCTAAGTGAATTGGAATTCTCAATATCTAAATAGCTTGAAATTGAGAGAATAATTCTACAATATGAAACTAAAACCAGATTTCGGGCTAAGTTTCAAAATATTTTAATTCAGTTTTTAGAGGAAAATTTACTGCGGTGTGAGGCCTGCTCAAACTACATTATTCTTGTTTCTACAGTACAATTGTAAAAGATGCTTATCTATCAAATGAAAACCTGATTTCTGGCAAAATTTCAAAATATTTCAATTATTAGAACATAGAGGGAAGTTGATGGCAGTGTGGGCCTTAAAACAGAAACATACATTGCGAACTGTTTACACAAGTCCCTGTGCAAGTCACAGTATTCTACCTGTGTGCAGATGGCATTTTGAAGACTATTCTGAAAAATTTTGCTAATTAAATCCAGTTATTTAATTCTTTGATATTGTCAAATAATCTCTATAATACCCTTTGTAGTAATTTAAGATAAATCCAAATATAAATTGACTTTATAAATGTATTAGATATGGTACATATTAGTTCAATGTTATTTTTTTTTTTACCTAAATTTGTCATAATTTGTTTCTCGCACCTTCTTTCCTTCGTCGTATGTAAGCGAAATGTTTAATAAAATATGTTACAGGAAATGTATTTGAGGCAAAGATATTTCAAAATTTACTGATTTTTACCTGTGGCAGTGCGCATATGACATATTACTAGGTAACTTCTATTAATACTTTAATTTGGTTATTTTCTAAAATACCTTTGTTATGAAGTTGAAATTATTTTAAAAACAAATTATGTTAAATTGATAACATGGTTTTAAACATGAAATTACTGAATTTAACTTAATGTGACATAATAATTAATTTGTTTTAGTATAAATTTGTTACAACAAGTTGCTCGCAATCCTTATTAATTGTGAAAACAATGAATTAATTAATAACCGAAATATTTTGGTTTAATTTTGTTAGAACAGGTTTCCAGCACATTGTTTTCTTTGGCACATGTATTCATGAATATAAACAAATGTTGATATATGTTGATATAGTATTTTAGATAAAGACATTTGAAAATTTACTTATTTCTTCCTGTGTGCAGAAGATATTAAGAAGAACTATCATATATATGTTTAGTAATTTTCTTTAATACATTTTTTAATATGTTGATACAGTTTTAAATTAAAAATATAAAAAAATCCAACATTGTTCTTAAGTTAATTTTAACTTAATACCAAATTGTTTTCTTTGGCACAAGTAAGCGAAAGGTTTATATATGTTGTACAGTAGGCCTATTTGTGGCAAAGAATTTGAAAATTTACTAAAATTGTTTTTAATATTTACATGAATGCAAAAGATTATATGATTTAACCCTGTTCAAAGGCACAGTCTCAATCAAGGGCATGTTAAAAACTTTAATTTCAAGTTATAAGCATTTGAATATAATAGACCAGAATACTACTTGAAATTTCATTAAAAATTTCAAAAAAACAATCAATTGAAAAAAAAGTTGTCAATAATCATCAATATGAGGTGAAGCATATAATTTGAACTGGCCTTTCATATTGCAAAATGTCACACAGACTGACATTATTCAATATTTCATGCAGAAATCCATTTAAAATCTTGAAATGTTCATTTTTAATCAATTGATGATTTATGATGTAGGCCTAGTGTACTTGTAGAGAGGAAGTTTTCAGCCCGCAGTGTAGGTTCAATTTAATAGTTCTACAAAATTAAATGCCATCTTAGTCATATTTATGTCGCCTGTTCTACATATTCTTGTAATGATTTTTATAATGTTCATCGATAATGCTAGTCCATCTCGTGAGAGTACGTAGCAAGGCAAGACATGCCCGAGTAAGGGATCCCTTCTCCGCGGGGACTCTAGTAAGTCTATGTTAGAATATATGATCGGTGAAAATTAAAATTTATGTTATTTCTCTTTTAACAAATTAATACATGTATCAGAGAAGTTGCAGAGTAGCCTTGGGTGTGGTCATTCACGAGAAAGTGTCCGAGAGCACACGGTTCTGTGTACATTGTCACATCAATCTGGAGATTCCCGTTGTTATTTTTAGAAGTAAACACTCACTGACGAATTCCAAGCTAATCACAAACAAATACGGTACACAGACTTCCGAAATTTAAAATTAATCAGCATCGGAGACAAAGTATCACAACAGTAAATATCAACTAATCAGGGACTGTTCTCCGTGCATATTTAGCGTCGCCTGTTTACATCAACGTCAACAAACAAGTTTACTTACCGTCAGCGTTAGGCCTACGAGGCTACTGAAATATCTGTTTGACATTCTGCACGCTGGGTTGATTTTTTCCATGCTTGTTGGTGAAAATCAACAAACAATGATCGTGACAAAGCATCCACATCCAGGAACACCGCCCTTGACATTGTAAAATAGTAAACTACTGTCATAGAGAGTAAAATTCAACCCAGTTCACCGCTACAGATTTAACCTGCCAAACGGCTGGAACATTCCTTCGTATCTAGCGCATGCGCAGCAAACTCATGACGTATGTCCGGCAGCGTTCCCGAGACCTCGCCAAAATACTACCCATTTTTAAAGCCCTATTGTGGCCGTTCTGTAACAGATATCGAAAAACCAAACAGGCGGATTTCTTCGGAATTACTTCTTCTTCCTATATTTGGAGTGTCAATTCGTCAGCTTTCAGATTGAATTCTCCAGGTCGAGGTATATAGAAACCAGCAGTCAAAGTGTCGATTTTGGCCTGTTTGGCCCCAAATATCTCCATAACTAGATTTTTCCCAGATATACCGAATATGTCAGGACCTAGATCACGCCGAGTTTTACAAGTGTGGACAGTTTCATCAAGAAGTTACGGACAGTTTTCTTTGCCCTCAAATCCCAGATATGTGCTGCTAAATAGCCAAAAGTAGCCGTGTCTACATTCCGTTCCGTAAGGAACGATAACAGAGTTATCGCCCCTTACTACACTTCATTCCATATAGATATATACAGGCTGTGCCGAAATGGTTTGCTTCCGATGCATGCTGTGACGAAATAGTTTGCTTTAATTTCATCGACAAGTAGACAATTCGCCCTGAAAGTGACATACACATATCTCAAAGGTCACCCTGACGTGACCCCATATAGGATGTTGTTAGATGTTCATGTAACGTAGTGAGAATAACCATCTTGATTTTAATTAGATTGAACATCAACCTGGACAGGTTTTGTTGATTTACAATGGGTAACTGTGGCATGACTGGGTGAAAGGGGTGTCCTCATGGAAAGATCGATAAATCTTGGTTGTGAGTCGTACGAAAGAGAATTTGATAAAATAGACTACACGGAAGTGAGATTCGCTTTGATCATGGCGAGCAAAAACTGACCTTCTCCCCCTCATAATTCTCGATATGCAGTAGACATCGGCAGCCATGAATGAATCATTAAAATAAAACATAACAAATGTGTGACGGATCGCTCTCCGTAATCGTAATCATTATGAATGAAACGGTCGTGGCATCAAATTTTGAAACTTGGGCCTTAGCTTCGAGCTTCCTTTTCCATTTTGGAACACTTTTCTCGTATCACTAAACGGGTAAAGAGATTTCATGTAAAATACATACATAGCTCAGCACTCCAGCTCGTTTCCGAAATATTTGTGCGTGGCGTCTTGAATGAATAAATCTCGGGGTAAATTGTTAACATCACTATAAACAACGGTAACATACCTACCAAGTCTAGGAAAGTACCGATAATTGAATCTGACAGTGTTTAGTCTAATAATAATATTCAACTGTGGCGTTCGACTTCGGGGTGTCACCTTTGCTCGGAGTCATTTAGACCAGTGTTCTATGAACAGAATGATTGTCATATTAATATTTCACGTTATTATATTATATATTACAAATATATTACCAAATACATTAGTGGTTCATCTAAAATAGATTACAAACTGTTCTTCATTACGAACTATATTTTGTCGCGTAGTGATTCGGCTCACAAAATTAAGCTGATACGTTAGGGCGGAGTTGACTCCGGTGCATTTGTCGGTAAAGAAGTTATGGGATAAACATGTTCCCAAACGTGTGACGGTTGTTTATTCTGTTTATCTAATCCTCGTTAATTAATTTTCAAACTTAGAATATTAACTTACTCGATTTAGATAGATAAGATAAACAATGGTCACTTGTTGAGGGAACCTCTGTTTATACGACGGGATATATATATATTACTGACCATGATGCTGATGTACGAAGACCGAATAACATGACTTTATCGTAACTGTAAGGAAAAATTAAGTATTAGACATTTTCATGGTGAACCAAAGGAACACCCACTACACAACTTTATGGAATAAGTGATAAATTTAATCATGAATAAGCTACACCTTACTGAAAAAGCATAACACACATAACTATAGTAACATGGGAAATCCCACTGTGATAGCAAATGACTTGATATCAATATATAATAGACAATACGTTATTAATCTGCTTGAATGCCAAACAACGCTCTTTGTCTTCTAGGGAACAACCAACCAATTGAAAAAATAGATTTTTGAAACATCCCCTGTGTATAGAAAGTTGAGCCAAGGATAAAATGTCTGGCAGCCACTGATTGGCCAGTATGTTATGAAGTAAGAAAATAGATATGTAGCCCGATAGGTAATTTCAATTAGAAATGTTGATATAAATTTCGTAAGTCCGATTTAATGTTTTCCAAATGTTCAGGTAATAATAATTAACAGGTAAACATTTCAGATTTTTGAGAAATTTTACAGCGAAATTCACCCATTTTCAAAATGGCTACCTTGGAGGAAACTTGAGCTGAAGGACTCAACTTTTTTTTATTATGTGTTATATGAGACCATAAACTTTTGTTATAAACTATAATTGTCATATTGAATTCAAGAATTTGAATGAAATACTCAAAAAACGTTAACACTAAAAGTCTATGGAAAAACAATTGGTTGGTTGGTCCCTATTCTAAAATTTCTGAACCTTATGATTTCAGGAAACATTTTTATCAATTAGTTTGTCATTTTCTCAAGTAAAGCTGTCATATGGACAAGATGTTAAGTTATATTCGTGAAACTGAGGGCGGTTGTGTATTCAGAAAAATTGAATCATGATTGCGGAAAACACTTCATGCGGTAATCGAGGTAGTGAAGATATTTGATATTAAGCCGATGGACAGCACAGTTGATTAGTCATGCAATTACGTGCATGTAGAGCATATGTAAATAACTTCAGGGTCGTGATCGTTCCTGTGTTGTTGTGTGCACATATTTAAGAAACCTTCATTTGTTATTTGTGATTGAAAACGAACTTTATCGAGTGCAAGGTAGCCGAGGACACAGCATCATCTGGATGCTGCACCATCAAAACTCTTTTTTTCTTCTAATTACAGTACTGCCAGCGGCCTTCATCTGTAATGCGTTAATATAACAGCTAATTGTGTTTTTTCAATTGATGTTTGTCGCTAGAATGTTTAAGGGTATGATCAGCCAGATGTTCGTGTATTCGGCAAACAAATGTATCAATATCAGGCCCCGGTCGTCGGTCGAAGTGGTCTGTGGTATACCGATAGCTCGGCGGAAAGAAGAATGAAGATGTGTACTAATCAATGACTGCACTTCATAAAGACCTTGGACTGGAAACTGTCACAAAGCTAGCAACAAAGACCAGTTGCTGGTTTATTCAGATTCGTTATTATTCAATAGGGTTTAACTAAGCTAGCTGATCGACCGTGTTACCTGTGTTTCCATGCACACTTTGAAATCCAATACATGACTGATAGATGGGGAAAGTGTCTGTGAGGGGCCAATTCATCCGACATCGACCGAAATTTTCACAGAAATCCAAGAAAAGTTTTGGTTCAATGTTCTATTACGGGAATTTTAACATCGCCATAGACAAAACAGAACACCCCCCCCCCCCCCCCCCCCCCAACACACACACACACACACACCCCGATGTATCCTGTACATCTCTCATTTATAAATTATAAGTTAACGGTCATAGGAACAAAGGAAAAAGAGAGTATGGCTATAGGCCAAGGTCAACGGCCAAAAAGACTGATGCCATTGTTAAATAGGGCAAACGCGTTATGTCATCGTCTATCTGTAAAACGGCTTATTTATCACGAATATCGGGTCATAATGTAAGAATGACAATAGTTGGTTAGACAAAACTCAGCAATAAGTTGAGTCACGTAGGCGATAAAACTAAATTACGAAGGTGAGAACCCAGGATTTTTACTTTTTGGGTACCTTATGAACGGACAGAGAGCAATAGACTTAGTGGGTACCTTCTCATTGGGCGGACAGTAAAAAGACTGTTCTCTGGCAGTTGCATCAAATGACCAAGTACACATGGAACGGAAAATGGCCTATTCCTTCTGTGATTAAGGGACAGTTTTAAAATCACAGTTACAAGTGTACATCGTGCCATGATCGTAGACTTGTTCTGTCTAGGAGTGTTAAGGGTTGTCTATGTACAACTGATAGCAACGTATTTGAAAGTTATTGGTAGTATGTGTGAGCCCGTCTTTGCCCGATCGGGTCCTCATGTATCATATATGAAGAGAGGTACCAGAAGAAAGTGATAAATGAGCTTACTTTTTTGGTTGATAGTCCTTAGGACAACATGAGGAGACAGATTGGGCTGCTGTCATTCGCAAACTAGTATCTGTTTCTGCACATACTGCAATTAACATGGATAAAAATCCGTAATTCCTTGACTTCTTCAACAGGAATGCTTTTAAGGCGAGCCTGATTTGATTATGGTTGTTGTTGCTGACACACCGATAAAATTAAATCTTAATAAGATTATAAATTAGGAAACATGAAACCCGTCGAAAAACCTATACCACAGCCAAGGTGTTGTTGATATTTGTCACTCCTGTGGGAGTACGTCGAGAACCTGTCGACCAAGGGTTTTGTTTTTCCTCGACGAAATCTTTGTTATTTTGTTGTTTTTTGTTTTATTTTGGTTTGGTTTGGTTTATTTTGTTTAACGTCCTATTAACAGCTAAGGTCATTTAAGGACGGCCTCCCGTGCGTGCGACATGTATGCGTGTGGTGAGTGCGTATGTGTGTTTTGGGAGGCTGCGGTATGTTCGTGTTTAAGTCTCCTTGTGATAGGCCGGAACTTTTGCCGATTTATAGTGCTATCTCACTGAAGCATACTGCCGAAGACACCCAGCAGGACACCCCGCCCGGTCACATTATAATGACGAGGTCCTGTGATGTGACCAATTATATGATTATGACACTGACATGTGTATTGTATCACATATGTTTAATATGTCTTGGTATAGTAGTGGATATCGTATTACCTGTCAAAGTAGAAATTTGCCTGCAGCTGTCTTATAGAGAATGAGTTTGAGAGTTTAGTATCTCATAAATATAAGTTATTTGTTAAATAGAATCTTGTACTCTTATGGCCCTCCTTATAGGAGGAAATCATCATTATATGAACAAAATATTTCCTTTGAATAAAATTCATATAATTGTGTCAAAATTTCAATAATTACCCCCCTTTCTCTTCTAAGTTACCTTCCCTAATACAGATTTAATTACAAACAAAAATAGGGCCCTAATTTCTATCCAGTGTATCAACGCATTGCCATTATTTTGTATACTGGTATTATTGTGCCAGAGGGCCTCAGAAAGTATTTATAGTATCATCAACATACCACAAATTGTTCTATAAATGCATTTTCAGTGATTTTAAACTGCAAGAAATGCATTGTTTTTGTCTGTTTGCAGTGCACAAGTTTTTATGACATTTTCTCATAACATTCAGAAACTTTGAGGAAATTACTGTCTGGAATTTAGCTTTGTTAACTGATTGGGAAAAATAATCTGAAATTGAGAAATTTAAGCAAAAATCTCATTGGCAATATAGACTTGTACAATGCATGTTGCAGATGTCCGTTTGGAGGCTTTGAAAGAGAGGTTGATGCAAACACGAGATAGAAGACTTGGTAAAGGCCCCCATCCAAAGCAGTCGACGTCAAGGGTAAATAATGATCATTTTATTCGTAATATTACTTCTACTGACTAATAAATCTAATGCTAGACAACCACATTTCCAGTTCACTGCAATACTAGTAGTCTTTTGAATGTCGATTGAAGTTTATAATAGCTTCAATTAATTGCCACAAAAGATCTTTTTATATTTGGATATTATATTTATATTATGTTGAGATGTAAAGATCCAAATTTAATAATGGTGTTTAGGGCTAGTTATTGAAGCAAGTCTTCACACATACATATAAAAATACTTTTTAGTTCCATGTTATTTTAGACTTAAATCATCATGCAAGACTATTGCATTAAATGCGAAATGTGGTTATCTAGCATTAAATGTATTGTTAAGTAATAAATACAGATATTGTATATCATGACAAGCTGTTCAGGTTTGTATACACCCGTCAAATTGTGGAATGGCTTTGTCTGGAGATCTCTCGTTTTTGAACTGATCTCTTTGAAACTGTACAGGCCTAATCATGCTATGTAGTTGTGACAACATTTGGAAGAGTTACTGCCCTTTTGTTTATATATTTTCAAAGTTGTTACATTTTCATCTCGGTAAAAGATACACATTGCACATATATACTATCTATTAATGAATTGTAAACGACATCCATTTTAAAATATTTTTTTTTATTAATTTTAAAATTAAATTATTTTAATATAATTAAAAACTCTGATTAAAATGATTAATCATCTGTTACATGGCTCCATTATTGGCATTAACTTTGTGCCATCTTCAGGTGTAGTACAAATTTTTTTTTTAACGGAGCAATTGTAACAGATGATTTAAATCAGATTGATGATTAATTAACTGAATTCATTATCAATTTGCTTCCCCATAGCGCGATCCGTTGAGGACCAGACTAACCTTTAAACGGAGGTCCTGGGTTTGATCCCTTACTGATCCAGGGAAATAAAAATGAATTGATAATGTACTATCCTACATTGCTTTGCCATTTTGGTTGGTGCATACTAGTTAGGAAATAAACAATAATGCCTTTATCTTGCCTTACCTTGCCTCAGGCCAACAAAAAGATGCATGTTTCAGGAACCCTGACCAACTCAGAATGTATGTACTGTCAAGAAAGGGGCTTGCTTGAAACTGCATTATGTAAATGTATGATATATCAATACCAGTTGTAATTGTTTCCCCGATTGGTATTTTGATTATACATTGTTTTTGCAAATGTTATTGCCCTGACATGTGTTCATTGTCTGTACTGTAGATCTTGACCAATTTCTTTTAAACGTGGGGGTGGTGGGGTCATACTCACAGGTATCGTTCTGTATTAGACCAAGTTGTTGTACATGTTCCTCCACTGTTTTCATGCGAATTATGTCCCTTTAGCTCTTCAATTTGGCACATATCGGCAAGCATTTCGCATAACGCATTAAGCGATTTGCATAACGCATTAAGCAATTCGCATAACGCATATCTCATTTCGCAAGTCGAATTGCGCACCGGCTTTCCATACATTAGGAAGGAGACAGTTTTTAAGAAAGGAGAGAAACGAAATTTAGTCGCCTCTTACGATCATGCAATGGGGCAACAGGTACAATTCTTATGCCCTACCCGCTAAATAAAAGGTTCCCGTTTACGTTTATCTTTTATTGTATTCATTCATTTCAACGACGGAATGCCCCTTTAAGTTATGAATGATGTATAATTGTATTTGTAACTTTCGACAGTGATTTGATGCAGATGACATTATGTAATAGATACACATGAAAACAATTGTTCCAATATACACATTACCTATCACTGAAAATCTTTACCACTGTCCTGTACCCGTTAGGGAATGGTCTATTCAAAATGTCGGACCAAGACAATCGCAGAAAGTGTCTGTGCACTTAAAGCTACAAAATCACGTACATATGTATTGATAAGAACACTGACCGAAAAGTGCAAAGTATATACCTCTAACTCAGAAATAGTTAAAACCGATACAACAAATATATGTTGTTTAGTTCATAAAGAACTATGAATCTTTGCAAAGTTGAGAGAACTTTTAAACTCGGAATCGAGACGTGATTCGCCGAGCTTTTGTTTTACAGAATGATCGAACCAGCCAAATGTTTATCACTCCCCAATGACACCAGCTTATTTCAAAAGAAAATGTTACGTTTTGGTTCCTTAAGTGATGCATTTTGGACCAGCGCAATAACACATAAACTTAAACCTAAATGTTAAGGTGTTATAAGTATGAGATTGTAAACAGAGCGACAGATCTTTTCGTCTACACTATAATCCTGCACACTGAGGTGGAAACCTTAAACAAATTGTTAGTAGCTGCCTTTTGGTTCATAGATCGGTGACCTTATGGCATGGCACGGGATCAATTGGACGTCAGTCGTCCGTCAATTTTCCCTAAAATTCGCAACTAGTCATGAACGACTGCGAGTTTTGACCAAAGGTTTGAGGCAGCCATGGTTAAATGAGAACCAATTATGCAGCGTAAAAGGGGGAATATATCAAACTCTTTAAAATCCTTCTTTTGTGGAAATGAAAGAATTTGGTTCAAAGTTTGGTCTAAAGCAGCCATAGGTCAAAAGAAAACTAATTTTGAATATACAGCGGATCTGGCAAACACCAACCCCCCAGGGTCTAATATAGAAAGCATATCGATGTTATCGATGTTGAATGCTCTTCAACTTAATTTGCTTTGAATCTTTTTTTGGAACCAGAACATCACATGATAAAGGAAACGTATGCAATTTATGGTATTGAGAAACAAATCAACAGCTCCCACAATGGGAACTGTGAATGGTGCATGCTTATGGACCAATTCTTCTTTCAATTTCCTAATTCTTGTAAATATTTTACAGATTTGTTGTCTTTAAAATCTTGTATACATGAATGAATTGCTGGAGAGAGACCATTTGTTCAAAAGTCAGTTTCACAGTTGTCATACGTTTCTGCAGCAATGCACAATCAGAGTTTATTCTCAAAAACGTTGCATTACCCAAGCTGTACACAGTTTCAACATCATAAATCACTGGGTTAAATTCTCTTTCATTTTCATCATCATCTTCAGTTCGAGTTTGTTCTTCATATGTTTGTAATTGATCTATATTGTTGTGAGTATTTCCTTCTTGATATTCTATAGGGGAGTTGTCTATGTCACAATCGCTTGTATTTGTATATTTGTCATGTGTGTCTGTATATATTGTGACGTGTTGTTACTATCTGTATGGCGTAACGGATGTTCCGTAGAGGGCGAGTGAGCGCGCACGGGCAGGAGCTATGACAGTGCTCTAACAGGCCGTGTCGACGGATTTGAGGGTTTTTAACATTATACGGGCACAGAAACCTTACAGTCTGTGGTAAGTATTGTTTTATCAGTTAGTAATTATATATATATTGGATAATCATCGTTTATTTTGTGTAAAAAGGGGTTATTTTACCTTGGAATGTTGTTCATGCATTATGTCAACGTGCGGTCCAATCATGCATATCGTTCAATGATTTGTAACTTGTAATTGATTTATATACATTTGTTCAATCGTACTTCCAAATATAAACATGTATATTAGATATTTGGAAGGTATTTAGGTTATTTGTATATTTTATATAACTTTATAAAACTTCAGTGCTAGTCAAATTGTATTGTATGGAAGCCCATAGGGATCGTACGGTTAGTTTTTGTATGATTAAGTTGATACATGGACCAGCACTTTTTCGGGGTAAAAAGTGTCAATATTACATTTCCTATACTTGTATTCATTATTCATGTCATATTTATGGTATTTACGATACATTTTAGAAATAATATTTGAAATGTATATTTTGAAAGTAAGTGTAATATTATATAAAGTAGCAATATGCGTGGTTGTGTATTTGTGTGTAGCAAGTGTGTTTATATTTCCACAGCAATAATGTGGACTCGAGAAATGTGAAGCCGGATGGTCAAAACCGCCTGAGTCGTATTACAGGACCAGATGCTGCCATACTGGACTTCAGTAAATGATAACATATGTTGAAGAAAAGGCGCAGTTTGCCGAGTTATGGAGACCCAGATAGATCTGACGACGGGTCCTCATATTTCAGTGATTGACAATACATGTACATCCATCCTTCGTACGATAATATCAGCCGTCCGTGTAGGAGGCTGTGCAGACAGACAAAATGGTATTTAGTCTGTGCTTTTCTTATATGATATTGCCACACGTGTGTAGACATCAGACAGACAGACTGGTGTCCTATATCTATGACAAGAGTATGCAGCCGATCTCCACCTAGTGTTTTTCTGGAGCATAGGAGACATTTGCAGAGACATTGTTAAGTGTGTGTAAGATGTGAGAGTGTGACATGAACATTTGTGGTTATCTTGCTGTATTTTGTGTTGTGTTGTGTATATAAATGTACTATTTTTGTACATATCCGTTATTGAGTTTTCTCTTCCCCAACTGGAGAACAACCTCGCTTGTCCCACGTTACAGTCTACTTTACTCAATGTGTATGGTTTCTTGGATCTGTAATAAAAAAAGACATGATTTTTTAGATTTGTATAAAAAAAAGACATGATTGTTTAGATTTGTATAAAAAAAAGACATGATTGTTTAGATTTGTATAAAAAAAGACAAGACTTCTTACTAACTTCTTAGAAAAAAAGACACTTACCCATGTTTAGTTCTGACATGTCTTTTCACAGATTTCTTTGATCGATAACTTTTGGCACAATCATCACATTTTATAAAGACTTTCTGTGGTGGATAGAGTGTTGGATCCATGTTGACAGCTTCCTGGCTCATCTTGAAATGTCAAAATAATTTTGTGCACTTGCATAAATAACCTTCTAGGGTTGCACGTTCCAGAATTTCAAATCTAGTATATAGATATATTTTTTAACATTCTGTACCATACACACCATAACCCTCACACTCTAATTAAACACATAAAAAAACAAAATCATGACAAAAATGACCAAAATCATGACAAAACATGACAAAATCATGACAAACACAAACATACCGCAGCCTCTCAAAACATACATACGCACTCACCACACGCATTGCATGTCGCACGCACGGGAGGCCATCCTTAAATGACCTTAGCTGTTAATAGGACGTTAAACAAAATAAACCAAACCAAACCACAGCAAATAATTCCGGTTATTTAGCTCACCTACCCGGTTTTTTTTAGCTCGCCTGTCCGAAGGGCAAAGTGAGCTTATGCCGTGGTGAGTCGTCCGTCCGTCCGGCGTCAACTTTTTCATCTAAGCAACTACTTCTCAATAACCAAGTGACACAGGGACTTGACATTAGGCCTGTAGCATCCAGGGCTACAAAGTTTGTTAAATGAATAACCTTGACCTTCATTCAAGGTCACATGGGTAAAAAGCCCTGCAGGTAGGGCGTAAGAATTGTACCTGCTGCCCCGATTGCATGATCGTAAGAGGCGACTAAATTTGGGATCATATCTTTTCTGAACAACTTTCTTCTTCCTAATGTCTCCCTTGACAATGCCTCACTTTTGGCCTTTAGTTGAGCGTTCGCCCTGTGAGGAAGGCTTTGGGCCCTGTCCCCTAGCCGAGACATACCAGAGTCTTTAAAAATGGTAGTTGCTGCTCCTTGCTTAGCGCTCAGCATATTAGGAGTGGGACGACTGGTTCGCCCGTTGTCAGTATAATGTGACCGGGTGGAGTGTGCTGCTGGGTGTCTTCGGCAGTATGCTTCAGTGAGGTAGCACTATAAATCGGCAAAAGTTCCGGCCTATCACAAGGAGACTTAACACGAACATACCGCAGCCTAAAAAAAACCACATACGCACTCACCACACACATGCATGACGCACGCACGGGAGGCCGTCCTTAAATGACCTTAGCTGTTAATAGGACGTTAAACAAAATAAACCAAACCAAACCAAACCAAACCACATGGGTAAAATAGGCTATAACATCTGGACAACTTCTTCTCAATAACCAAGAGGCTCAGGGGCTTGATATTCGGCCTGTAGCATGCTGGGGTGAAGAGCTACCAAGTTTGTTCAAAAAATAATCTTGACCTTCATTCAAGGTTACATGGGTCAAATAGGCTATATAATCACCAAACGACATCTTCTCAATAACCAAGAGGCACAGGGACTTGTTATTGGGCCTGAATCATGCTGGGGTGAAGGGCTACCAAGTCTGTTCAAATAAATGACCTCGACCTACATTCAAGGTCACAGGGTGAAATCGGCTTAAATCTTTAAACAATAATTTTGCAATAGCCAAGAGTCTCCGAGACCTGATATTAGGCCAATAGTATGAGGAATGAAGGACTAGAAAATGTATTGATATGAATAAACCAAGCCTACTCTGATATTTGAATAAAGAGGTAATCAGCATAGTATCTGTAGAAATGACCTTAATCAACTTCAAAAATGCTGTAGAGTCAGGTGAGCGATACAGGCCCATTAGGCCTCTTGTAATTTAATTGTGTGCGTCTATATACAAATCAATGGTTTATGTTAAAGATCGGTATATCCGGCATTCCGGGTGGCTATTCACAATGTCAAATGACATTGGGAAATGTGCAAACGACAACATCACAGTAATTTTCATCTCTTGTCGCCATTGTTGACTTTAGCTTTGGAGTTGGTGTATACCAATCCGGCGTTTGGATAACACCCGGTGCTGTTTTATCTCTACCAGTGTGATATTTGTTACTGAATAGCTTTTCATAAGTGTAATAATTATATTAATGCTATACTAAAAGGTTTACAAAAATCCTTATCAGAAATCGGAACGAACTATGAATATGTATACATTTGATGAGTTCTCAATACACTAAACTATTTATATTCTGTGGTGAATGAAGTGTGAATTCTATTGATTTCAACCAGTGGCCACTGAACGTTATTTTTCGATAGAATCAGTAGATCACACGCTATTCGAACATTAATGCACCAAACAACCCTAGAAAATAATTCGGTGAAAACGTAGTTTTGGTTTGTTTTATTAGATATTTTTACACGCTGCGGTTATGAATTAGATTGTTGTAGTAAATGATTAAAGCTAGATGGAAAACGCCCGAGATGATGGCGCTGTGGTTTGGTTTTGTTTGGTTTATTTTGTTTATCGTCCAATTAACAGCTAAGGTCATTTAAGGACGGCCTCCCGTGCGTGCGACATGCATGCGTGTGGCGAGTGGGAATGTGTGTTTTGGGAGACTGCGGTATGTTTGTGTTAAGTCTCCTTGTGATAGGTCGGAACTTTTGCCGATTTATAGTGCTACCTCACTGAAGCATACTGCCGAAGACACCGAGCAGCACACCCAACCCGGTCACATTATACTGACAACAGTCGATCCTAATATGCTGATCGCTAAGCAGGAGCAGCAACTACCATTTTTAAAGACTCTGGTATGTCTCGGCCAGGGGACAGAACCCAAAGCCTTCCTCACAGCGGAGAACGCTCAACTAAAGGCCAAAAGTGAGGCATTGTCAAGGGAAAACATTAGGAAGAAGAAAGTTCAGAAAGAGAAAATATAAGATCCCAAATTTAGTCGCCTCTTACGATCATGCAATGGGGTAGCGGGTACAATTATTACGCCCTACCTGCAGGGCAGGATGGCGCTGTGCAAATGCTTATAAAAAAGTAATATTTATCATTTAGTTTAAAGCAGGGGAGAGATTTGGTTTGGTTTATTTTGTTTAACGTCCTATTAACAGCTAAGGTCATTTAAGTACGGCCTCACGTGCGCCCTTACGCCTACCACAAGGAGACTTCACACAAACATACTGCAGCCTCCCGAAACACACATACGCACTCACCACACGCATGCATGTCGCACGCATGGGAGGCCGTCCTTAAATGACCTTAGCTGTTAATAGGACGTTAAACAAAATAAATCAAACCAAACCAAACGCTACCAATGACTATTCCATCATGACTATTTAACAGCTAAGGTCATTTAAGGACGGCCTCCCGTGCGTGCGACATGAATGCGTGTGGCGAGTGCGCATGTATGTTTTGGGAGGCTGTGGTATGTTCGTGTTAAGTCTCCTTGTGATAGGCCGGAACTTTTGCCGATTTATAGTGCTACCTCACTGAAACATATTGCCGAAGACACCCAGCAGGACACCCCACCCGGTCACATTATACTGACAACGGGTTAACCAGTCGTCCCACTCCTCATATGCTGAGCACTAAGCAGGAGCAGCAACTACCATTTTTAAAGACTCTGGTATGTCTCGGCCAGGGGATAGAACCCAAAGCTTTCCTCACAGAGGCGAACGCTCAACTAAATGTCAAAAGTGAGGCATTGTCAAGGGAGACATTAGGAAGAAGAAAGTTGTCCAGAAAGAAGAGAAAAGATAAGATCCCCAATTTAGTCGCCTCTTACGATCATGCAATGGGGGCAGCAGGTACAATTCTTACGCCCTACCTGCAGGACAGTCTCTCTTTCGACATAAAGATGCCAGAACCTGAACGTGTTTTTTTTTTTTGATCACAAATTAGTTTAATGTACATATCGATTGCATCTTGTTCATGATCTTTTCCATATTGAAGATATTTTGAGGACGCATTATCATACATCATAGATTTTAGCAGTCTATTAGGATTTTTTAAACGCTTTACAATCCTTCCGAAGTTTGATGCCGTCATTTTACATTCATCAAGTTCTTTCCATAGATAATTTTCTGCCTGTAGTTTTGTACAGATATCATTATCATTGATAAGTTCATGAGTAATTGTTTCATTTTTTACAATATATGTTACATATCTGGCTACAATATCCTCATATATTGCAACACCATCAGCTATATTATAATTTTCTTTAACAATAGAAATGTTAGACATATTGAGTAACGTATCGTCTTCATTGTTACAAAGGTCCTGCTCGGTTCAATAAACACATCCTCGACAACATCTAAACTTTCAGTAGGCAACAAAATCAATTTCTTCTGACGCATGCATACTGGTATGTAATTCAGTCGGTAATTTGTGAAATAGAAAGTACCCGGAAGATGGAACACACTCTGTAATGTTTTTGTACAAAATGTCAAGATCATTAACATTAGGTCGAATACGCTACTTTGGCTATAAACTTTCTTTGATGAATCATTCCAAACTGTATTTTTTTCAATATTGATATTTTTAAAGGTTTAGAAGGTACAGACATGTGGTTACATTTGTCTTGTCCAAGAATACCTTGCCTGTGGGTAAAGAATAATTGTAATTGCATCAAACATTTCAGTTACATAACTTGTAGCTCTATATATTTTTCTGCTGTGTTGCAGTATAGATCTATTCATATTTATGACTGTAGATAGCACATAATAAATGTTTTCTTCAAACTATGAACCTAACTTATGCTTTCATTTACTTTACAACTGGTTAATGATATTTGCCATTTACTAATATTTATTAGTTTTTGGTAAAGGATAAAGTCTGTTTGGGGGTGAAATCGGCCCCAGATTTCATAAAAAAAATAAAATCTAGTATTTTAACCATGTGTTGTTGTTTTGACTTTCTAAAGTATGTAATCTTTTTCGTAATTCTTTTGTGATTATTATTCGTCGAAAGAGGAATGTTCGCGTCCTTAGTTTCCATAGGAACCAGCGTTCTTCTGAAAATCTGCTGTTTTGCAGATCTATAACTGCTGTTTTATTGTGGGCCGCAGGTGTGCCCTTTTATCAAACTTTGAAAAATAATTTATCATTCTGTAATTAATTTATGGTATCAGTTTGGTAGAAGGGCACGCCTGCGGCCACATCTTTTTTTTCACTTTTTGTGTAAAAAATACGATGCGGTTGGTACTCGGGGTAATTATAATACCATGATCGGTTTTACTAGAAATCCGGACTGTAAGACAGAAAATAATATATAATTATTTGGCTAGATGTCAGATATAAAAATTATTAAGAATATTGTTTTCACAATCATACATACCAATTTGCATGCACTAATAAACTATATAACGCATGTACTCAATTAAATGAATTGTATAAATTCCGTGGCCAGTCCGGATATTCTGAAATCATTCCAGCTTCAAATTATTAGACAGAGCTTGTCGTTTGTTTACATATTGACAAAGAAGTTTTGACGTGTGCTTTCGCTGGTCTGTCTACGATCTTCTCCACGTTTTACGTATATATACCAACAATGAAAAATGAGCTGATTTAGCAGATGTGCTGCAGGGTGCAGGTATGTTTTTATGTTGTGTTTGTAGTAACCAGTTACAGACTTCGTACGACGGACGACTGGACAGGAGAAGGCTCACCGTCAGGGACCGGCCTGTTCAGGTTGTTTATGAACGTAGTAACTTCTATAGCCTATTATCACATATATCAACAAAAGATATGCCGTAAAGAAATAATACTTATAAATACATTTGACTGAAAAGTGCGTTATTTTCTCAGGACGACATGTTTGATAAGTTAACGAAAATGTGTCGTCTGCCCGCAGTCAGATCATTTCAATCACTACACTACTCGATCCCGACTTTGTAAAACATCTCCAAGTTACTGAAATATATGTATTTCCATACCCTTTACTATGAAGAGAACACACAGCATATTTTCTAATTATTTTCTAGGTACCATTTGTGAAAAGGAAAACTGTCCAAAATAAAACATGGGATTAGATTTGTAGCAGGCGGGGAGGCCTGGCGAATGGGTGGTGCTTCCGTATATTGGAATTGACTTCGCGTTGTGTTTTTTTGTTGTTGTTGTATACTGTTTTCGCACCCATTCCTCGTTACTCCCCACGGCCATGTTCTTTTCCAATCCCGGCGGGACACGTTGGAAAGTACAACCAGAAGATTGAAATAGATTTAACAATTTATTAAAACAAAGGTAAAAAGTTCATAACAAAACGTAAGGGCTCTGGAGATAAACTAACATAAATAGAAAATATAAGTAAAATAATTCTTTCCTTTTAACTAAACAATGGGGAATTAACCCCTTAAAGCACTGAATTGACAACAAAATAACAATAACAAATATAGTGTAAATTAACTCAACAAACTAAACCCAAAAATCTACTTGAGTAGCCCTAAATAACAATAACGATAACAGAATAAACTTAAATTATGGCAAAATGGGAAAAACAAGGAACATAACCGAAATATTTAATAAACAAAAACAAAGGAAGTAACTATCTTATTAAATCTGTCCCAAAAATAGAGTAACTATAAGTAACAATGTAACAGTGAGTTCAATAAAACAATAACATAAATTCCTAAAAGAAACAAAACCCTAAAGAGCTGATCAACGAACAAAGGGAAGTAACTCTTATTAAATATGTATAAAAATAGAGTAACTATAAGTAATGAGGTAACGGCGAATATAATGTAACAATAATATAAATCCCTAAACTTAACAATACTTATATCTCTGGCCTAGAAATCCCCTACAGAGTATAGTTCCAATTGTATATTTTCAAGCGTAATGTCTCCCCATCTTTTTTCTTCATAAAGCTCCCAGCAAGTATCTGGACCCATAATTAATGCCTATACGTGCCGTCAGAGTACAGTAATAATATGACTACAGTATATATAATTTGAGATTAATACTATTTAAAGTTAAGTATAATAGCTGGGAAATGTGAGGTAAAACCAATCGCACCCTCTACGTCTGAGGGCTAGCCTAAACCTACTTGCCACCCTCAGATCGCGGCACCCGTTCATATCAGGCGCTGTCACCGCTCCCACACCCCTACTATATTCCAACTAATGACAATACACGTAAATCTGTACATCCCGCAGCACCACGTGACAAACAACGCGCTTGGCGTACAGACTTCGCTATTATCTAACTGCCTTTATTATTAACTCGAGCAATGGACGGTATCATACCCATCCTTTACCGGTTAAGATATATACCAAAGTATTTTAATCCTCACTGAACTAGGCATTGTTGCCCCTATATTCGCTGTAATATGCACGTGTCTAGGTTCTAACGTTCCCCATGCTTACTACGGACCGAAGTTATACAGTCCTAATTCATAGTTGATAACTAACCCGTGTGCGACTGGGTCTAAATCTAAGTATTTACTTTTATTATCAAATTAACTTGGGAACTGTTTGAAGTTGAAGGTGGTATGGGGACATAGGGCACCAGAGTGTCCCCGTTCTGGAGACTGCTGGCACTTACCAGGTTTAGTGGACTGGCTCACCAGTCCTGTCAGTCTGTCGGAAAACGCACGATGCCCGAAATTTATACCCCGCGCGCCATAGAGACGATGCAATGGGGGCAGCAGGTACAATTCTTACGCCCTACCTGCAGGGCAGACAGTATCCCGTGCTGCTATGCACTGATGACCTATAGGCTAGCATGAGGTAAGGTAAATGATCATCCCAGTCCTCTTTGTTTTCATGTGCAAATGTTGCCAGCATTCTTTTCATAGTCCTGTTAAATCTCTCCACTAGTCCATCTGACTGGGTGATAAGGGGATGTTCTTGTCTTGTTTACTTCCAGTTTCCTGCAAACTGTTTGGAAAAGTTCCGACTCAAACTCTGCTCCTTGGTCTGTGTGTATGAATTCTGGACAACCAAATCGACAGAAAACCTCTGTGACCAGCTTATCAGCTACTGTAAGTGCAGTATGGTTCGGTACAGCAAAGGCTTCTTTCCACTTGGTGAAGTAATTTCCAACTACTATTATGTATGCATTTCCACTGTTGGATACTGGCAGGCCACCAAATATGTCCACAGCCATATACTGCATTGGTCTAGTGGGATGAAATTGTCTAAGGGCTGATTTTTCTGATCCTGGACCTGGTTTACCCTTGGCGCATAGGTCACACTGCTTACACCATCTGGCGATATCTTCAGACATCCCTACCCAGTAAAATCTTTTCTTTATGGCTGCTAATGACCTGTCCCTTCCGAAGTGTCCGGCGGTCCTTATATGTAGTTCTTCGAATATAGGCGTATATATAGGCGTATTTCTGTAGGGGCTATAAGCTGTTTGTGGAGTAACTCAGAGTCTATCCTCTTGTACAGCAACCCATCTATTATTTCCAGTGAATCTCGCATGGCATACAAGGTCTTAACCTCATTGCTCCATTTACTTATGGTCTTGGCGTTTGGTTTTGCTGAATCGCTGTCAAGAATCTCTATTACTTTGGATATGGAAATATCCTGTTCTTGCATGCTACTTAACTGATTCTTAGTCCATACATCTAACCGGTTCGTAGCTGCATCCCCTTCCAAGGGATCTTGTTGTTGAGGTGTTATGATTGGATGTATATTGATGCTTTTAGAGATAACTTCCTGTTCTGATTCTCCTTCCTGTTCATATCTCACTTCCGGTTTATATGTTATTTCCTGTTTGGACGCCACTTCCGTCGCGTGGACCACTTCCGGTTCTGATGCTACTTCCGGTTTTGATACTTCTTTTTCACCATAGCAGTCAGAGCAATCATCTCTTTTACATTTCCTGCTAGCCTGTCTTGACATAGCATCCGCGTTGCGGTGTTGTGTACCAGCTCTGTACATGATCTCAAAATGGTTTAATTTATTTTGTTTAACGTCCTATTAACAGCTGAGGTCATACATGATCTTGATCTCAAAATGAAAGGTTTCAAGTATACTGATCGAACGTGCAAGTATGCCTTCTGGTTCTTTAAAGTTTTTGAGCCAGACCAAAGGTGCATGATCTGTTCGGATGGTAAACCTTCTTCCAGTCAGATAATATTTGAAATGCCAGACAAAGGTGACTACTGCCAGTAATTATCTCTTTGTCGTGCAATAATTCCGCTGTGCTCCATTCAGGGTCTTAGCTGCATAGCAGATCACCTTCTCCTCGCCATTTTGAAGTTGTGCCAATATGGCCCCAATCCCTGTGGCGCTTGCATCTGTGTCTAGTATAAACCTGTCCTCTCTGGTCGGAAAACTCAGTACCGGAGCTGTTAGTAGGCTGTCCTTAAGTTTGTTGAATGCTTCCTCACACTTGGTGTCCCAATATAATTTGACGTTCTTCTTTAGTAGTTTCATCAGTGGATTTGCGATATGCGCAAAACTATCTATGAATTTCCTGTAGTAACTACTAACCCCAGGAAACTTCGCACCTCGGTCGCACTGTGTGGTCTGTTCCATTCCTTGACTGCAGAGGTTTTGGTGGGATCACATCGGATGCCTTCTTCGGAAACTATATGTCCCAGATAGACTATTTCCTTACGAAAAAGGTCGCACTTCTTTGGCTTCAACATCAGGTTGCCCTGTCTAAATCGTTGAAATACAAGCTCCAGATTTTGCAGTGTGGTCTTGAAATCTGTGCCAAATACCATAAAGGTCATCCAAATAGCAGAGACATTTTTTCCAGTTTAATCCTTTAAGTACCATCTCCATAAGCCTCTCAAATGTTGCTGCTGCATTTGCCAATCCAAACGGCATGACCTTGAATTCAAACAAACCAAGGTGTGTGGAGAAAGCTGTTTTGTGTTTGTCTGCTTCGTCCATCTTTATTTGCCAATATCCGCTTGCCATATCCAGGGTACAAAACCATCTTGCTCCGGCCAAGGTGTCTAGTGTCATCTATCCTTGGTAATGGGTAGGCATCTTTTCTAGTGACTGCATTTATTCCCCTAAAGTCTATACAAAATCTGCATGAACCGTCTTTCTTCGTCACCAGACATATGGGTGCTGACCAAGGACTATCATTTGGTTCTATTACCCCAGCACCAAGCATTTTCTCAAGCTCTGCCTCAATGACCTCTTTTTTTACTAAAGGTACTCCTTGGTGGGATCTTGATTGACTTTGCCCTCTCAGTATCTATACGGTGAGCTGTGAGGTCTGTTTGTCCTAACTTCCCGGAGGTGTCAACAAATATGTCCTGGAACTCAGCTATCAACTTAGTCGGTGCGTCTGCTTGCTCTTCATCCAGACCAACTGGTGATCTCTCAACTAGTGGTTTTAGGTGTTCGGGTAGCTTTGCCTTACCCTGCTCTGCGGTTACGTGTTCATGCACCTGTTGTATCGTCTCCACCCTACCTATCTGTGTGTGCTGCTGTATCCGCACAGATTTTTGCCCCATATTGACTAATGATATACAAACTTTGCTCCTATCAGTACCTAACAGAGTATGAGCCACCAATAGCTGGTGGTCAGTAGTAAATTTCCCTGGTAGAATGCATGCTAAGTCACTTCCGGTTTCTCCTTCTAGCCTAGCTTCTATGACCATCTCTGATTCCGGGGGTATCCTAACAGTTTATTTTACCCTTATGCATGCACACTTCCTGACGTCATCGAGCTTCACCAACGTCACCTGCCCCTTGCTGGTCTGTAACTTTTTCTTTGCTACGTGCAGTATACCATTGTAATGCTCAAGGAAGTCTGTTCCCAACAAACCTGTGATTGCCCTGATGTCAGCTATTACAAACCTATGTTGGAACTGTTTATTGTTGAGTGTGAAATCCAATTTCACTTCCCCCTTAATTCCCATTTTTTTCCATTTGCCGCCAGTAGGACGAGTCTTGTTCCCCTTAAACTTTTTTTTAACTAGACCCAACCGTTCGAACAGCTTGTGAGAAATTATTGAAGCAGAGGACCCTGAGTCAACCAGCAGTGAATAATATGCTCAGTCAATATTTTGCTTTGGCATATAAACATGACAGTGTCCTTGGCTTCAGTTGCACTGTTCTTGTGTCTTGAATTTCTTTGCGTGCCCTATCAACAATATTACTACCTCCCTTGTTACATTCCCTACTTCCTGGGATATTACCCTGTCTTATTAGAGAGGTTTAGCAACCTTACGTGTACGTGTACGGGTACGGGTAGAGGGGGAATTCCCTATTTTTCGTGTGTGTGACGTCATCACTTTCCGTGTTCGCGTACTTTCTACAAGTCAGCACAACTTGTAAAGCGGCGACTTTAAAGCCTCTTTAAAGGAATATACAATACAAGCATGAGCTCTATAAGGAAAAAGCAAGTCAGATTCACAGAAAAAGACGATATCCTCCTCTTGCGGGAAGTTATAGCGAGGAATCCTTTCTCAAATAGAAGAGAGTGGATTACCATACCTGACAACATCAAACACAAAATAGAGTGCGACTCGAGGAGAGCGCGGGAGAGGACAATGCTACTAATATCGCAGCATAAGGAAAACAATCAGGAGGCACACAAATTGTAATTTAATCCACTATCCTTAATACTTCATCCTTTAATGTTGTAATTGTACATATTTCTACTATGTTCATGAGCCCATCTAATAGTTTTACTTATACTGATCGCAAGAACAAGATTGATGCAGATAAACAAATCCATTAAACTTACGTTGACGTTATGGTGCACGTGGGCCCCTAATTTCAGTAATTTGTGTTGTATGTGTCTGTAGGTCCGGTGTAGCTGAAGTCTATGGGGAGAGGGAGACACTGATGGAGGAAGCGTTGGAGTTGGCCGAGGAAGAAGAAAGGTCCAGAACAGAACAGAAGGAGAAATCGCAAAAAGAAGAGAAAAATGTAAAAGATAGGAGGAAAAGGGCTATGGAAAACCTTACTAAATGTAAGCTAATCATGCTATGTAACAATTAATGCTCTCACAGCTAGTAATTTGGTCTTTAATCATAATGCTTTATGCTCTTTTAAGGTGACCGAGATAAATAATATGTTTTAATTACCATGAAAAAAGGAGAATCGTGTTTCGTGTATATTTGTATATCTTCTGTTTAAGGTGACGAAGAGACACCGACCAAAAAAACCGGTCGTGATAATAGCCCCATGAGCTACTTACGAGAGAAGATGGAAAGGGAAAATAAAATAAAGGAACAGGAGTTGGAAATGAGAAAACAAGAGTTACAGCTCCAGAAGGAGAAATTTGAACTGGAGAAGCATGAAAGAATGCAAAAAATAGAAAATGAAAAACAACAAGCTAAAATGATGGCCGAACTAATGAAAGCACTGATAAATAAGAACTAATAAGTTTTTACTGTATGACAGTGTACTGCAAACTACAATGTAGCTTTGTCCATGTAAGACAAGTTGTGTTTGACAAAACTTTATACATGTAAGAACAACACATTTGATGGAAACATATTTTTTATGTTAAATTGTTAATTTAATATGAAATAAATAGAAACAAATATATAATTTTCATTGTTGACTTTTGTCACTGAACATTTTGAAATAATTTTCCAATTTAAAAATCGGATGCATTGCAAGTATCATCCCGATATGTAACTCTGCAAAGTTGGGGGTTCCACACCGAAGAACTGGCTAGTCTGGTTACCATATAAACAGCTGTGACAATTAGTCAGAAGCGTTCCTACCAGATAGTATTTGCCAACTGGCTGCAAATATAACTTCAGGTTTTTCTTATAATCAAGGAAGGAAAACAGGGCAAGGATTTTCCCGAATGTCCATTCAACGCATATACGAACAGCTGACATCTTTTTATTAAATAGTGCCTGGTTGGCCGAAACAACCCCTCCTCTGTATGGTGTGATGATGTACGGCGTCAGCGGATAAGCCGGGTCCCCATACACCGCATACATATCTCCAGTTGGCGTTGTCATGTACTGGCGCATCTGCTGCTGAAGCTGACTCTCTCGCAACATTCCAGCGTCATGTCTTTTCCCTTCTATAGGACCAAACATGTTTACGACAAGGCCGTTAGGTGTAACTACGCTTTGATATTTAAGTGCATGCACTCTCTTATGACCATTGTATATCAATTTCTGATGGTGTGTGGGTCTACAAACAGGCCGCACGGTTCCATCAATAAAACCCCAACAGTTTGGAAGAGGCCCCTCACGTGCTCGGACGGCATTAGCAAACTCATCCAGATTTTGCTCTGACAACCATGATCTATTCAGATCCCATAACAAGTGTCCGTGCGTATCATGTAGAAAGTCCAAGAGTTCATTGATAATGAAAGACATAGCTGTGGACGATCTTCCAAAGAGAGAATACAAGTCACTTAGACGGTGAGGGTATGCCAAGCGTCTTAAAAGAATGCATATGCCTTCAAGGCCGGAACATGTCGTCCTATTCGTACATTCAATTTTAGGTGGTATTTGTAGAGCATGACACAACAATGGAATATCGTCCTTCTCAAACCGAAACAAAGTTTTGCATTTCTCGTTCGTAAGGTCTTCAAAATTAAACAATGGTTTTTCAGTCTCGAGCTCACCTCCTTTCAATGATAATAGCATAAGATCATCATCTTCTCCAATAGCAGCAAGCAGACGATACGCGGCCATTCTGCCCTGAGCACTACACATCGTCATTGGTTAAAATCAACCAATAAAAGCAGTTCTTCCTTTACACGTTCTAGTACACGAATATGCTTTGTAATACCAAAAATAAGAATTACGTGTACGTGTACGTGTACGTGTAGGCTACCCGTACCCGTACACGTACAAGTAAGGTTGCTAAACCTCTCAATTATCTCTCTTTTTCCTGTATCTGGTTTTGCCTGTCCGTTATCTACACCCAACCCCTCTACCTCAGTGAGTACCTTGGATTTGATAGTTTCCAAATCAGATTTGCTGTCATCATTGGTAGAGTCATTGTTTGCTTTGTTTTGTTTGGCCCCATGTGACACCATTTCTGTCTCGGTGTCACCTCTTTTGGCTGAGTACGTGGCCTCGTTCCCAGCCCGCTCTAGTTTAACACCTTGTTCCCTTTCCCCTCAGACTTAAACTCACCCTGATGTTTTGGACATGCAAATTGTCTATTCTGCTGACTACAACAAAGGAAACACCTTCGTTGAACCTGACACCATAATTTCCAAACCCGTGGTAAATCAACTTCTATGAGGCCATTTTTATCAAGCCTAGTTTGAATTGATCATCTATCTCTTTTTGGTTGTCCTCCCTGTGACTTGTAGCTCTATTTTTCTCCCTCTGAACTGCATATACCCCGCTATCTTGCCTGGGTTTTCTAGTTCCACCCTCGGCTTTATCAATGGCATCGTACTCTGTAGCCAGGGCAATGGCTCTGTCCAGACTGGTTGGTTTATTAAGGGCTACATATTTCTTGATTTCGAAGTTGTTTAATCCGTCAATGTACTGATCTACGATTTGGGCTTCGAAGCTACTAAATGGGGTTAATGGGTATGGTCTCTGTGCCAATCTTCTGATAGCATAGCCATAGTCAGATACATTCTCCTTTTTCTCCCTACGCCTATTACGGTACTCACACCGGTGAGCTACCTCCAACTCTTTTGATTTGAATCTTTGTTCAATGGCACCCTTCAATGCTCCATAGTCGGTCATTTGTTTCAGTGTAAGTGTCCCAAGCAGTTCCTGTGCTTGCCCTCGCAGACTCAAGGCAAGCTGAGCGGCCTTCTCGTCATGGCTCCAACCATTCCAGGTGGACACTTGCTCAAAATGTGCTAGGTAGGCACACCAGTCTGTTGACTTCCCGTCATATTTGTCGGGTTCCTTCTCACGTCTACTCATTGGTGTTCTTCTAGCCCGTTCTGGTAGGTGTGTAGCATTATACAGGACAGGTCTACTGCAAGGAGAGCTCATTGGTCCTCGACCGGATTGTTTATGGTTGTTATCCCCAAATCCTCTCTGTCCTTCTCCGTGGCAGTTTTGTTTTGGTAAATGTATTGTGGAGAGGCCTGGCAGATGTGGCCTCATCAACTCGGTTTCGTCCTGTCTCCGTTGACGGATTCGTACCAATTCCGTTGTCTGATCCCCCTAGGTACCTTTACCCAACGCGGTACAGTTCTTCCCTCGGTGTCCAGATGCCCTAAGTCAGGTTGGCGTCCCTCCCTCTTTGTAGGATCAAACTTCTGGCCGTACTCAACCCGTCCAGCATGTATATAAGATGGTAGGCAACCGGTCCTTAACGAACCTCCCAATCGACTGACAGATTCGTGCACCCTGTCTGCAAAGCTGTCACATCTCCCCTCAAGGACTGACACACCCCGTCTCCCCCTTCCTTCCAAGACATGCTCATATGACAAATGAGCTTTCCTCCCATTTCTATTCCCTATATAGGCCGAATGACTACAACTGCTTTCCTCAAATTATGGTGAATCCGAATTGCCCCTATTTCATCAAAATGTACCTGCCTTGTCGCCTTTTCTCCCCTAGATGGTCCCGTATTACGGAACCTGATACCACTATCGCCCTCAAACTCTTGACTCCGACTCAGAAAAGTTATAATCCATGTTTGCACTATATATACACCTTAGTATGGCAACTTGAGTTCGCTAGAGGACAATTCTAGGGTTCTAAAACTAGAAAATGGAAGAGACGTTATTAGACATGTACCCTCACTGGTTTAAAATGGAAATAAAGTGATTTTGTAATAATTATTTGTTGTTAATCTTTCCAAGTATCTCCGCAACCGGGATCCTGGTCATGTCACCAAACTGTAGCAGGCGGGGAGGCCTGGCGAATGGGTGGTGCTTCCGTATAGTGGAATTTGACTTCGCGTTGTGTTTTTTTTGTTGTATACTGTTTTCGCACCCATTCCTCGTCACTCCCCACGGCCATGTTCTTTTCCAATCCCGGCGGGACACGTTGGAAAGTACAACCAGAAGATTGAAATAGATTTAATAATTTATTAAAACAAAGGTAAAAAGTTCATAACAAAAGGTAAGGGGCTCTGGAGATAAACTAACATAAATAGAAAATATAAGTAAAACAATTCTTTCCTTTTAACTAAACAATGGGGAATTAACCCCTTAAAGCACTGAATTGACAACAAAATAACAATAACAAATATAGTGTAAATTAACTCAACAAACTTAACCCAAAAATCTACTTGAGTAGCCCTAAATAACAATAACGATAACAGAATAAACTTAAATTATGGCAAAATGGGAAAAACAAGGAACATAACCGAAATATTTAATCAACAAAAACAAAGGAAGTAACTATCTTATTAAATCTGTCCCAAAAATAGAGTAACTATAAGTAACAATGTAACAGTGAGTTCAATAAAACAATAACATAAATTCCTAAAAGAAACAAAACCCTAAAGAGCTGATCAACGAACAAAGGGAAGTAACTCTTATTAAATATGTATAAAATATAGAGTAACTATAAGTAATGAGGTAACGGCGAATATAATGTAACAATAATATAAATCCCTAAACTTAACAATACTTATATCTCTGGCCTAGAAATCCCATACAGAGTATAGTTCCAATTGTATATTTTCAAGCGTAATGTCTCCCCATCTTTTTCCTTCATAAAGCTCCCAGCAAGTATCTGGACCCATAACTAATGCCTATACGTGCCGTCAGAGTACAGTAATAATATGACTACAGTATATATAATTTGAGATTAATACTATTTAAAGTTAAGTATAATAGCTGGGAAATGTGAGGTAAAACCAATCGCACCCTCTACGTCTGAGGGCTAGCCTAAACCTACTTGCCACCCTCAGATCGCGGCACCCGTTCATATCAGGCGCTGTCACCGCTCCCACACCCCTACTATATTCCAACTAATGACAATACACGTAAATCTGTACATCCCGCAGCACCACGTGACAAACAACGCGCTTGCCTCTTGGCGTACAGACTTCGCTATTATCTAACTGCCTTTATTATTAACTCGAGCAATGGACGGTATCATACCCATCCTTTACCGGTTAAGATATATACCAAAGTATTTTAATCCTCACTGAACTAGGCATTGTTACCCATATATTCGCTGTAATATACACGTGCCTAGGTTCTAACGTGACCCATGCTTACTACGGACCGAGGTAATACAATCCTAATTCATAGTTGATAACTAACCCGTGTGCGACTGGGTCTAAATCTAAGTATTTACTTTTATTATCAAATTAACTTGGGAACCTGTTTGAAGTTGAAGGTGGTATGGGGACATAGGGCACCAGAGTGTCCCCGTTCTGGAGACTGCTGGCACTTACCAGGTTTAGTGGACTGGCTCACCAGTCCTGTCAGTCTGTCGGAAAACGCACGATGCCCGAAATTTATACCCCGCGCGCCATAGAGACGATGGCTGTCGCTGCTTGTTGCGACCACGGTTCCACCAATCACAGCCGACGTCTTATATCGTTGACAGTAGTGACCCGCAAAATGGCTGCCTATAGCGCTGTATTTGAACTACCAAGATGTAAACTGTCTCCGTACGCTTAAAACGGTCCTCCATTCACCGTAAATTAATAGCGATACAAGTAAGTAAGTTTCACAGACATTAATCCTATCCCTGACAGGTCCTAGATTTGTACTTATTACATATAATTATCCGTAGCTGTACTTGACTAGGCTGGTTCCGTTACAGATTAAAAAAAAAACATATTTCTTCGAAACCGGAAGTTAGTCAGTGTAGCACATTGGTGTATGAGTCGGCTCGCTATAGCAAAGGTCTGAAGTTCGATGCCGGTTGGATGTAACCTTTTTTATTATTTTTTTTATCTTTTCAATTTGTTGATTAAAATTCAATTATTCAGTCATGTAAAATAGGGAAAAAAACCATGTAGAGAATCTAGTTTACATACCAAAGAAAAACACCTTTGTTGAACAAACATAAAATTATTGCGCAATACACAATCTGATAAAACAGTGTATCATTTAGACATTAATTGTACAATATATAGTTTATACTAAATCAAAATATCAACCTCTACTTATTCATCATTTACTTTGACCTTTATTACTAAAATTCAGACAATAATTAAGGTACAGGTTTCTTTTGCATTATCTAGGTAAATGTTTCATACAACCTGGTTAAACACGTATTTAGAGGGATCATTTCCTACAATTTGTCATTTAACCTTATTGGAATACCCATGAAACAAGATTACATGTTCAAATTTAGTCTCTTACCAGTTAGATTAATTGTTCATTACTGTATTAATCATGTGAGCAATTATCATAACATGGTCCATGTTTTCTTTGACCCAATACCAGACAGACATTTTGACAAGCAGACATGATGTAAAAAAAAAAAAAAAAGGGGGGGGGGGGGGGGGGGGGGGTAATCGCCTGTATGTCAAAATACTCGTCAAGTATGTAAATGACAAGCATTTTGTTGTAATTTTTACTTAATTGATTCTTAGATTTGTATTCAGATATTAAATATGATATAAAAATATGTATTGAATATCTGAATGGAAAATACCAGAGATATATCTATCCAAATAAATGTATCAAAATTATCTATTTAAGTAGATGTTTCTGTATTTCATATAGATATCTTTATATCCCGAACAACTAGAAATATCTCTGTTTGCAATACAGATATCTGTAATTCATTTTTTATTCAAATGCTGATAACTAATCAACCTACTGAAATTTCTATTCTAATAAAGATAAGGATTTCTCTATTTTCTCCTAAATACAGATGCCTCTTCAAATCATACCGATATGCTATTTCAAATAAACAGATCTTTAATTAAGATACAGATATCTTTCTATCTGGTGTTGGACTGAAAAGAAAAGGCAGACTTATTTATATGTATAACAGTATTTATATTATTTACATGTACATACAAATATTTTATGAAGCTGGGTAAACTAAATTACAAACTTGTTTATTTCAGAAAAGCCTGGGACTGGTCCCAAGAACTACCTTGTAGAGGTTACACTAGATGATGTTTCTTGTAGCAAGTGTTACAGGAAATACACCAGATATATTTCCCTATCTGATAACAGCAACATTTCAAGTCAGTTTCCATCACAGCATGAGGGTCAAGACCCAACCTATCAACCACCAAAGAAACGTAAAACAATGCAAACGTTACAGAGTCCTAAAAACATTATTTTACCTATTGCTGAATCACCAAATAGTCATTCAACTTGCTTTGTATGTAAAAGAAGGGGACCAAAGTTAGTGACTGTATCTCTAGAATCACGTTATAGACTTTTCGTGGAAAAAGGACACCTTATCATTTCTGGAACAAGATGCTGCCCCAATCATCTTAATTCTGATGGCTACTTTTCAACAGAAGCAAAAGGTATAATCAAAGATGCTGACAATGCAAAATCTAACTTCAATCGTACCGAGATTTTCAGTTTGATTGACAATGTTCGTGCCATAGCAATACGAAATGAACAGAAGAGGATTGACTTTGATGACCCAAATTATTTAACTGATGGGGACTACGTTAGCCTGACTGGCCAAACTAAATATGACTTTGAGGATCTAAGCCAGTATATATCTACCGTGAAGTCATCTAAGAATAGGACAAGCCGAACTTGCCTATCAGTACTGCTAGTCTAACTTCGCACAAGATTGTCCAATAGACTGATGTCAACCATGTTTAACATTGGGAAATCATCGATAAGACGGGCTATACATTCAGCACGAGAGGCATTGTATGTTAATTTTGTACCAAAATTTCTTGGATTCCAGCACATATCCAGAGAAAAGGTTATCAGTAAACATACCCGTCCATTAGCACAAGAGCTATTTGGAAATTTTAGCAATCCTCCAGCTATCGTAGTAATAGATGGAACATATATCTACATCCAGAAGAGTGGGAACTTCCAGTTTCAACGACGTAGTTACAAAACTTATAAGAACCGACATCTAGTCAAGCCAATGGTGTATGTGACTACAACAGGCTATATTGTGTCTGTCATGGGTCCTTATTTATCCGATTCCAAGAATAATGATGCTGGAATTATTAAACATGCAGTACAAGGAAATATGGAAAACATGATGAACTGGTTAACAGAAGACATCATTGTTGTTGACAGAGGGTTCAGAGATGCAGTAGAAATGCTTCAAGACCTAGGAATTAAGTCTGAGATGCCAGTGTTTTACCTAAAGGTCAAAAGCAGTATACTACAGTGGAGGCAAACACATCACGGCTTGTCACAAAGATGCGTTGGGTGGTAAAGTCTGTAAACGGTCGGATTAAACAGTGGAAATATCTTTCCAACATTGTACCCAAAACACAGATTCCCTGTATTGGAGACTTTGTCCGCATAGTTGCAGCGTTATGCAATAAATACAGACCTCCATTGAACAGTGCAGACCATGATGCTGATCAGATCCTAGCTGCTCAAATGAGAGTACTGGCAAAGGACAATAACAGTTTGCAGGAACGAGTTAGAGAAGAGAGTCTAGACAGAACAGCATCATGGAAAAGTTAAGAGGCAGATGATGCAGTGGTTGATTTCCCTTCCTTATCTTCGGATGACCTGCGTAATATCACTTTAGGTGTTTACCAGCTAAAGATGGCCCGCAGCTACACCCATGAACACTTAGAAAATGGTGATTATACATTAATGATTGATGAGAGTATCTCCAGTATCATTCGTGTGTCTATTCAAAGTCGCCTCATCTCTGCCAAAAAATATTTGCTGTGGGTTGAGTATGACCAGGTACTTGTTAAGTCTTTGTATTGCCAATGTCGAGCTGGATCACGTGTTGTTGGAGCTTGTGCCCATGTATCTTCTGTACTATGGTATCTCGGGTATGCTAGACACCTTGATAAAATCTCTGGGGTGAGAAATTGGACATAATTTCTTGCTGATGATGCAGTCCCTGTTCTGATGGATGATTCTGATGGAGAACAGTTAATAGGACGTTAAACAAAATAAACCAAACAAAACAAAACTGATGGAGAAAGTGAACCAGAGGAGTGAACTGACTGATTTATATCTAGTTTTGTGACACCAGTACATTAAATTGAAGTTGAGATGTAGACTGGTCATGTATACAGAAATATGTTATATATCAATGTCCTTAAACTAAAAAAAATAAATAGAAAGACTCTTCATGTTATATACTGGCTGTTTTGTAACATCTCTGTGGAAACCCTCAGCTTTTTAATTTGAAAAATCTGTCGCGTCCGTCTCCATTAAGATAATGTTTGGTATATATATGTTATCAAATATCATATTTGAATATCTAGATCTCAGGAGATGAACTTTACAATCTTTATAAAATCATGCATGTGTTAATTAGAATTGGGAACCAAGAATATATTACTACTTTACATGTTCTTTATGTAGATCTACAAGGGTATCAATCATTTTGTCAAAGCAAAAGGATGCACATTATGAGAAATAGTTAAATTAGACATTATGTATTAAATGATATTGCTACTGTTACATATATGTAGCTTAAAATGCATGTACCAGATAGTTTAAATAGGGTTTAAAACACTATATTATTATTATGGAGCAGTGTGTGTTCATATGTTAGTGCTTGGTGCACAAGAGTAAATCATTTTGATACAGTGTATTTGTTTTAACTCCGTATGTCAGATGTAGTGTAAGTAGTAATTGGAGAGTCTAACAATTGAGAATGAGTACCGTAAATATGACAGGGATTCCAATACCTTTATACCAGTACTGTTTTATTATAACACTAAAGTTTGGTTTGGTTTGGTTTATTTTGTTTAACGTCCTATTAACAGCTAGGGTCATTCAAGGACGGCCTCCCGTGCGTGCGACATGCATGCGTGTGGTGAGTGCGTATGTGTGTTTTGGGAGGCTGCGGTATGTTCGTGTTAAGTCTCCTTGTGATAGGCCGGAACTTTTGTCGATTTAAAGTGCTACCTCACTGAAGCATACTGCCGAAGACACCCAGCAGCACACCCCACCCGGTCACATTATACTGACAACGGGCGAACCAGTCGTCCCACTCCAAATATGCTGAGCGCTAAGCAGGAATAGCAACTACCATTTTTAAAGACTCTGGTATGTCTCGGCTAGGGGACAGAACCCAAAGCCTTCCTCACAGCGGCGAACGCTCAACTTAAGGCCAAAAGTGAGGCATTGTCAAGGGAGACATTAGGAAGAAGAAAGTTTTTAAGAAAGAAGAGAAAAGATAAGACCCCAAATTTAGTCGCCTCTTACGATCATGCAATGGGGGCAGCAGGTACAATTCTTACGCCCTACCTGCAGGGCAGAAAAAAAGTCATTAACGGATGTATTGTAGTAGGGTAGGACAAGTGATGAATAAGCCTAAATTGGCCAGTGTTCTTCTTGCGTACTAAGTCATTGGGTGAAATTCCCAAGTTAGGCAAAGGCTGCGTTTTGAATGGACCTGCTTTTCTACCTAGCTCAATCTCCTTCCTAATTTTTTCCCTAGCAATATGGTCATTCTCGCGTACAGACTTGAGGTTATTTGCTTGAGTTGTTTCTCGGGGACCTGTATAATGTAGCGGGTAACCGCGTTTAAAACCATTAACCAACTCGGTGACTAAAACTCTATTTGGATGATCTTTCAGTAAGACTTCTAAAACATCAGTTTTATTGGTGTTGAGTCTAAGCTCCTTTCCGTTATTTCCCTGGCTTCCCAACTGTTGTGAGGCTGAGGCGTAGTGTTTGGCACGAAAAGAACTACAATTCATTTGTGAATGAGGCCCGTTACATTTTTTACAAACATGTTTGAAACGGCATGGGTTGAATTTACATCTATTGTCGTTGTACGCATTACACACGCCTTGTTTGTAAGTCTGTGTATTGGAACCCGTAGCGAAACTAGGATTTGAACCATTTGTATTACGCGGTACCGACATCAACCTCAGCCACAGGTCTGAATTTAGTTTGGCACATGGTTGAGGACAGATTGCTTGACGTAGTCTAAACTGCTCGTCATAGATACGCCAGCCTGCCCCCTGGCATCTACTGGCTGCGTCCCTAATAACAGTCATGTACTGTATCAGCTCTAGAGTCTTTTCGGGGTATTTCCGCACGTAAATGTGCATATATATTAAAAACGCGTCAGACCATTTTTCAATATTGGGAATTCTATCCTTCAGCACTCTTGGTCTTGATTCTATAACCCCATGATCATTGACAAACAAATTACTCCCAGCATAAAAATCATGAAGCTCTGTGCAACCCTTGAGTAACAATGCCAAATTAATGTACTGATTAGCCCATATTTTTTGTCGAAGCTGAATGGGCACATGAGCAGCAACATCATCGTCTACGCAACTGATCAAATCAGGTACAGAGGAATCCTAACAAACTATCCGTCACTCCCCCACCAAGTGTTACGTTAGGCATAGCAGTAAGGCTAGACTGCGAGACCTCCCCGCTAACGTTCTGATTAATAGCCATTCCCCAGACATCAGGTAAATTAACATTACCATTATCAACGGGCGTTTGCTGATCCTGGGCCTGGGCATGTCGTTCCTGTATCTGATCTCCCCCAGCGTCCACTTGGTCGACCTCCGTAACATCGGACGAAGTAGTAGGCCTAGTATCCCCCGACTCAGTCGTAGCCGCATCACATGAATCAGCCAATCTGCTCGGTATCCTCCTCTTCCTCTTCCTCTGACCTGCCGCCCTCGATGGAGTTCCAGCAGGCCTCTTCCCCGGTAACACTTTCTTGTAAACTGGCATAATCTTCCGAAAACTTGAATAATTATTTCCACAATTCACAAAATTCTCAAGATGGCGGCTGAACTTTCCGATGACTATTGCTGCAAGAGCGCTAGCTACTGCATTCACCGTGACGTCAGCAGATGACGTCACAGATGACCTCAGACATGACGTCACAGAAACAATTAATTAACTCATTATCGCCAACCCCATTACTCCCACAGATTGAACGAAAATCCAAAATAAATGTGTTTAATTATTTATAAATTAATTAAGCGGTATTAATTCAATAAGAAATAGGTTCAATTTAATTAAATATAGGTTCAATGCAATTGTACTTATCTTCAAATAATTGAAAATAGGTTCAATTAATTGAATATATGTTAATTTGGCATTCCATACTTACTTTTGGCCTTTAGTTGAGCGCTCGCCCATTTGAGGAAGGCTTTGGGTTCTGTTCACTGGTTGAGACATACCAGTTTTCAAAAATTGTAGTTGCTACTCCTGCTTAGCGCTCAGCATACTAGGATTGGGACTAGTTCGCCCGTTGTCATTATATACTGCAGCCTCTCGAAACACACATACGCACTCACCACACGCATGCATATCGCTTGCACGGGAGGCTGTCCTTAAATGACCTTAGCTGTTGGTAGGACGTTAAAAAAATAAAACTAAACCACACCAAGCTACGGAATGCTGAGATAGCTGAAGCGAAGCGGCGAGTGAAAAGCAGAATAAACCCTTGACATGATGTGAATGTATAAGTTATATATATACACTAGGAAAATGCTATTTCAATTTAAAAAAAAAACTCAGTTGTCATATTAGATTTGCACATTTTACAGATAATCACTGATAATATGCACATCGACTGAACGGGTTATTACACATAGCAGACTTTTATTTTGTACGGTCTATGATGATGTCTGGTGTGATTTTCATTCATAAAGTTTAATTGTGCGACAAAAGTAAAACCATTAACCGTATTAAATGAATATATACATATATATATATATATATATATTCAAAATTATATTTTCATTAAAATCACACAATTCAAATATCTACTAGAAAATCTACGTGTTATTGAATTCACATGCCATTCAATTTTTAAAACTCGTTATGTTTTTGGTTTGGTTTGATTTATTTTGTTTAACGTCCTATTAACAGGTCATTTAAGGACGGCCTCCCGTGCGTGCGACATGTATGCATGTGGTGAGTGCGTATGTGTGTTTAGGGAGGATGCGGTATGTTCGTGCTGCCCTGTAGGTAGGGCATAAGAATTGTACCTTCTGCCCCCCCCCCCCCCCCCCCCCCTGCATGATCGTAAGAGGCAACTAAATTTGGGATCTTATATTTTCTCTTCTTTCTGAACAACTTTCTTCTTCCTAATGTCTCCCTTGACAATGCCTCACTTTTGGCCTTTAGTTGAGCGTTCGTCGCTGTGAGGAAGGCTTTGGGTTCTGTTCCCTAGCCGAGACATACCAAAGTCTTCAAAATGGTAGTTGTTACTCCTGCTTAGCGCTCAGCATATTTGGAGTGGGACGACTGGTTCGCCCGTTGTCGGTATAATGTGACCGGGTGGGGTGTCCTGCTGGTTGTCTTCGGCAGTATGCTTCAGTGAGGTAGCACTATAAATCGGCAAAAGTTCCGGCCTATCACAAGGAGACTTAACACGAACATACCGCAGCCTCCCAAAACACACATAGGCACTCACCACACGCATGCATGTCGCACTCAAGGGAGGCCGTCCTTAAATGACCTTAGCTGTTAATAGGATGTTAAACAAAATACACCAAACCAAACTCCTTGTGGTAGGCCGGGACTATTGCCGATTTATAGTGCTACCTCAATGGAGCATACTGCCGAAGGCCGAAGACACCCAGCAGCACACCCCACCCGGTCACATTATACTGACAACGGGTGAACCAGTCGTCCCACTCCTAAATGCTGAGCGCTTAGCAGGGGTAGCAACTGCCATTTGTAAAGACTCCAGTATGTCTCGGCCAGGGGACAGAACCCAAAGCCTTCCTCACAGGCTCGTTATGTAAATGATCTTCATTCTTTAGGCCTTCTCCCGGAATTGGCTTCTCCGATCTGGCACCAAGAAAGAGAAATATGGTTTACGATAGGTTTTAAAGGAAACATCACACCGAAAAATATTGCTTTATGGGAATATAGTACACACTATACCTTAGCAACGTTAAACAAATGTTTGATTAAGTGTTAATTCATATTCTTGTTTTAATGAAAACTTTCTTTATTCTTATCATTCAAAATTGTCTATTGGAAATAGACGATATGGAGTTTCTAGTCACTGCGGCTTGTTTAAATACAGTGTAGAAGATATATACAAATTAAGTATTGAGTTCGCATCCTCATTATTATCGGGTCAAATAGGTAAACAGTTATTGTATATACAGAAGCATGATTATTTTCTGTATGTGTCGAGCATCGGATAGATACTATTACAAAGGTACACAATTTTATATTATATTATATGTACTTGTATTTATGATTTGGTTTGGTTTGGTTTATTTTGTTTAACGTCCTATTAACAGCTAAGGTCATATAAGGACGGCCTCCCGTGCGTGCGAAATGTATGCGTGTGATGAGTGCGTTTGTGTGTTTTGGGAGGCTGTGGTATGTTTGTGTTAAGTCTCCTTGTGATAGGACGTTAAACAAAATAAACCAAACCAAACCAAACCAAAGGAACTGAATAGAGTTTTCATATCCGGGACTCGAAAGTATTTTAGGACGTTAAACAAAATAAACCAAACCAAAGGAACTGAATAGAGTTTTCATATCCGGGACTCGAAAGTATTTATAACGAATATGTTTGAAATCGGAACATTCTATTAAAAAATGCTCCACTGTGAATTGAGCATCACATGCATGACATATTGGATCTTCTCGTTTTAAAAGGAACGAATGAGTAGGATATGTGTGTCCAGTACGGAGCCGAGAGAGGACTATTCCCTTTCTTCGATCCTTCCGACCCGGAGTGGACGCTTTAAGTTTCGGTTGTATTTTAAAAAGTTTGTTGTTCGTCTCGAGGGACCAGCGTTGCTGCCATTTACTCTGGATGGCAGAACTAATTATAGGTTTGAAATCTGTATATGGTATTTTGATATCTGTTTGTTGCAGATTTAAAGCATATTTTGCTTGGCGGTCAACAATTTCGTTGCCTTTAATTCGACATGGCTCGGACTCCAATGTAATGTTATTTTGCATTTTTTTAAAATACGAGATATTCAAGTAATACACTCGACTTTGCCCTCTCGTGTAGAGTAAGGTTAATATCAGTTGTTTCGACAAGCAACAGTGGTACATCAGTTACGATGTACTCGCCTATGTTGTCTAAACTGATGTTAAGTTCCTGAAGAAAGTTAGAAATTCTAATGCCAAATGTTGGTAAGAGTTTTTGGTTTTGAGTAAATATGTTTTTGTATTGCGGATTGACAACAAGATCAAAAGCCGGATTTTTCGGGTTGAATTTCAATTGGGCGGCATATTGAAGAGCCAGTGTTTTCCTGCTGTCATTTAAAGGGTTAAAAACAGAAGTGATATAAAAATTGTGGAAATATGCTAGAAACATGCTTCAATGTTATCCAAACATACCTCAATTTGAGGTCCTGCAGGTAGGGCGTAAGAATTGTACCTGCTGCCCCCATTGCATGATCGTAAGAGGCGACTGAATTTGGGATCTTATCTTTTCTCTTCTTTCTTAAAAACTTTCTTCTTCCTAATGTCTCCCTTGACAATGCCTCACTTTTGGCCTTAAGTTGAGCGTTCGCCGCTGTGAGGAAGGCTTTGGGTTCTGTCCCCTAGCCGAGACATACCAGAGTCTTTAAAAATGGTAGTTGCTACTCCTGCTTAGCGCTCAGCATATTTGGAGTGGGACGACTGGTTGGCCCGTTGTCAGTATAATGTGACCGGGTGGGGTGTGCTGCTGGATGTCTTCGGCAGTATGCTTCAGTGAGATGGCACTTTAAATCGGCAAAAGTTCCGGCCTATCACAAGGAGACTTAACACGAACATACCGCAGCCTCCCAAAACACACATACGCACTCACATCACGCATACATGTCGCATGCATGGGAGGCCGTCCTTAAATGACCTTAGATGTTAATAGGACGTTAAACAAAATAAACCAAACCAAACCAAACCTCAATTTGAATCATACTCGTATTTTTTTCTCTAAATTGTAAAAAAAAAAGACACAAAAATACACGTTTTATTTGAAAAGGGCGAGAATGGGCAATCCGTGTACAGGTAGCCTCCCTTTAGCTATGACGTCATCTATGCCAACATCGCCGCGGGATATGTCAAACGTCTGCGAGAGCAAATTTGTTTACATTAGTAACCAGCAGTGCATGGACCGATCATGGTGCAATGTGCTGCATATAACTGCACAAACAAAAGTGGACAGGGAATAGCACTGTATTCGTTTCCGAAAGATGTAAAGTTGAGGTCAGTTTGGGTATCAAAGGTAAAACGGGCTAGATTTATTCCGACATTTCACTCGAGGTTGTGTGGAGAGCACTTCGAACCCGAATTTTGTTTTACAAAAGATTGATGGCGAGAATCGGTTTTGAGCCGAAGTTACTCCGACTGAAACCTGATGTGTTTTCTACACTATTTAATTTTGGAGACATGAAAACTCATGAAGTAAAGAAGCGACAGCTAACCAATCTAAGTGCATTCTTGAAGAGGAGGTAGGCGTGTCATAATCACACAATCAATACAGTACCGATTGATACGTGATGTCTGCGATGATATCATATATATGGGAGTTTAATTCAATATTCAAACAACCAATTTAATTAGATTTGTTTCTGAGAATAACTTTTTTTATTCAAGAACTCCAAAATCACGTAAATGTATTTAATTACATAGATATCTACTGGATAGTTATAAACAGTTATCCAGTGTTGATGACTATTGGCCACAACCCATTCCCTCACGAACACGTATCTAAATAACAAAACAATAATTATAAAGAGATATAGCTAAAATTCATTAAATTTAATTAATAAATCAATTAAATTTTATTAATGTTAGTCCATGTCAGATTTATTGTTCATGGGTATATGAATTATTGATTGATATTCATAATTATTATCTGAATCTAACATATAGAATCTACATGTAGCACAAAATGCAGCATGACAAACATGACATAATATTATCTAATGAAAATGTATACTGATATGTTTTTGCAATTTCATTTCAAAAGATGTATGCTGAAATGGAATGCATTGATCATGATGAACCAACCACAGAAGTGTCCTATAAGGAGCCAGTGTATAAAGTGAACCAGGTCCATGTGTCAACACAGACTTCACCTGAAACTGTGGACAGCTGTGTTGGCACTGAATCATCTAGATCTATTCAGACATATTCTTTGGGTTGTCAGACATCCTACAATCTTGTGGTAAGAATATATTTCATCTGCAAATGAAATTAAAGATTGCGTAGCATTGCTTTTTAATATTTCATGTAGCCAATTAAACTGCTTTTTAATATTTCATGTAGCCAATTAAACTGTATGAAAAGATGAAAACTCGAATGGGTTGCAAATTGTTATTATAATCGTGGTAATTGAATTTTAAATACCATTAACCAGGGTATGCACCACTTGAAAAGTGTCATTTGTATGTCAGTATCATTGTTTGTAAAGTCATGACACATTTTATATAAATTGGATTTCTGAAAACATTAAACTTTTCCATTTGCTTACAAGGTAATGCTGTTATGTATTAATAATACTTTGTTGTAGCAAAGACGACATGTATGTATACGGAATGAGATAAAGGAAGCTGTGAAATCTTGTGGAATGCAGGTAACTCCTGATTAGTCATCTGTTGCTACACAGAGTATGAGGACCCTGTATACTCAGCCAGAGCTCAACTCCTCTGTCAGTGATCTTGACAGTTTGTCTCTCCTTTCTGATGAAGACATCAATGGAAATGACCCTGATTGGACCCCTATGGCTGAGGAGGAGGAGTATGAAACCAATGATAACACAATATTTGATATGGAAGAAACAGAGCCAGACAAAGCCAGAAAGTATGTTGTTTTTGAACATTCTTTATTTAAATTGCTTGATTTGTGCCATGCGTGTGGTAAGGGAAACTTAGACCACACCAAGACACAGCTGGACACATGTTTGAGTGTACTTTCAGTCTGTGATTGTTGATTTAGACAAAACTGGTCCAGTCAGCCATTTCACAAATCAATGCCATGGGGAAATCTGATCATTGCAGGTGCTGTTGTTTGTTACTGGGAATAGTCCTGTAAAAACTTTAAATTTTCTGAAAAGTGCCAGAATAGCAGGATTGAGTTTGTATGGCAGTCTAAGCAGGAGGGGCTTTTACAAAGCATCGGATCAGTTGGCAGGGACTTGAAGTTGAGTGGAGATGCTAGATGTTCATCACCAGTTCACACAGCCAAATATGGATCATATACCTTGATGGATGTACAGACAAACTAGGTCATTGACATTCAACTTGTGCAGGTAAAAAAAACTCGGATAATTCGAATTCGGATAACTCGAAAAACTCGGATAATACGAAGTAAAAATTTGGTCCCAACAATAAAAATCCTACTTGAAATGTTCGAATAACTCGAAGTATAATTTTCGTCGATCGGTGGCAAACGCCGACATTTTTTAAGAGCTAAATTCCGTTTGTAATACTGAACATATCGGCACTACTAACCTACATGCTATTATAAGTGTTTCATAAATTCATAAAAGAAATTGTCGGTTGAATCTTATAACAACAAGTCTTGGTGATAAAAAGTACTGCTTTACTTACATCAGGTAATTTCCCACGCCGATATCAGTACACACGATAGTCAACAACTCATCTACCCGTTCGCTCAAGCGGAACTAATCTCTGACACACCGGTAGATCTACCCGGCTGATGTTTTTACAGGTGTAGAAATGACACAGTCACCGGCGCCTATTAAATCTTTAAACTGCTGAAACAATAGCGTAATTACTGCCGAGGTGTTCAGAGTACAACTGTAACGGTCAGTGCTGTCTATTAAATCGGATAAAACGCCAACTCAGTTACAGTAACATTTTATACGCACATGCGCAGCCCAACTTCCGGTGCTAATACACATGGAAATGGCGTGGTTATCAATAAAAAGTAAGTAGGCCGATCAAACAGTATTTTATATATATCCAATAAAAGGTAATGGTTCTGTTACGTTTTGTATGCAATCTGTGTTAAACTTAAACGGTTATTTGTTTTGACATTAATAACTTGTTATTTTGTCGAATTCCGTTTTATCGTTTACCTTTTGCAAACATGACTTGCACATCAGATCGTTATTGAAATGACTAAGTGAAAGAAACTTTATCGTGACTGTATATCGGCAAAACTACACCAAATAACAAGTGACATAACGAAACATTACATATATATTTACATGTATTGACCAGTCTTCACACTAAACTGATGAGCGACAGAGCGAAGTTATAATGATTATATAATGTTGACAAATATTGACCAAACTTTTCACTAAAAACGATAACTCGCTTAATTCAAACACTCGGATAACTCGAAGTTTTTTCGTGGTCCCGTCGACTTCGAGTTAACGAAGTTCCACTGTATTTTGAAAACATTTTTAAACCTAAAAATCAAATTACTGGTATAAGAAATTCTACTGAAGGATTGTATTGCATGACAAGGCTGATAAAAGTTAAGCTCATCTAAGTTAAAATTGGGAAAACTTTAAAATTTTAATTAAATGTCTTAAATGAATTTTTAATGTTAAAAATGCAACAGTTAGTTGAAAAATCAATCATTTATTGCCTGAAAAATCTTACACCGAGCATTGGCATATAATTAACATATTTTTGAACAATACAAATCAGGATATGTGATTTGACAATTTTCCTAGCATTATTTCCTCACTTTGTATATATATTTTCAGTCAAATTAAGTCAAAAATTCATATGGCATGGAGCTAGAAGGGCTAAAGCGTGGACTGCAGTTCTTGACCAATGAAGGCATTAATGTTACAGATTTAGTAACGGATCGACACAGCCAGATCAAGAAGTACATGCAAACGGATCATCCAAGTATTAACCATTGGTTTGACGTTTGGCATGTAGCAAAAGGTATTAAAACAATGAAGATTACGCTTTTTTAAAACCAATTTTAAGTGAATCTAATGTCATATAATAGGTTAAAATCTTAAGAAATGAATGTTTAGACATCAAATGCATTTAGAATCGTACTTTCCTTTATCCATATTTACTTTTTATTGTAAAAGTTTGGTTTCTGGGTATTGAATTTTTTGGTATATTTTGAGTTCAGACTGTCCAAAATTTGAGGATTTTGCCTTTATAAAGATATCTTACTGAAGTTCTTTCAGATATCTTTGTGCATGGGCTTAATTTAATATAAGTTGGTGTTAATTTATTAATCACTAGCCCTCTTGGTTGAGAGTTAGAAACCCACTTGGGGCCCTTCCCAGGTACTGGCCATAGGTCAGTGTTTTTTCTTCATGTACTCAAAGTCCTTAAATGACCCTAGCTGTTAATAGGATATGAAATAAAATCAATCAAAAGTATCAATTTAATTTGTAAAAGTATTGTTCCCTGGGGGTATACAAGAAACTTGAAGCTACAGGGAAAAAGAGACATCACCAGCTTATCGGACGGTGGGCAAGATCCATCAGCAATCACCTTTACTGGTGTGCTGGCAGCAGCAATGGGAATGGAGAGCTAGTGAAGCAGAAGTGTATCAGTATTCAGGCAGCCATCTTGGGTTTTGATAATTGAAGTTTGTTATCGCTATTTCTCAGAAAGTACTGAAGGGATCTTTCTCAAATTTCATACGTAGGTTCCCCTTGGTGCCTAGTTATGCATATTGTATTTTGAGACCAATCGGAAAATAACATGGCCGACATGCAGCCATCTTGGATTTTGACAATTGAAGATTGTTATCGCTATTTCTCAGAAAGTACTGAAGGGATCTTTCTCAAATTTCATATATAGCTTCCCCTTGTTTGAAAAGTACTAGAGGGATGTTTCTCAATTTACAAAGATTAGTAAAAGGAAGGGAAAAATAGAGAAAAGATCAATCTGACATGGAACCTATAAAGATCGTTCAATGGTGGGCGCCAAGATCCCTCTGGGATCTCTTGTTTTTATTTGTTTTTACCTAAATGCGTATCTTTTGTAAACTGAACATTTCTCAAAATTCCGTGTAAATCGGTTTTATGGAAAGTCAGCGTGAATACAGGGCACCCCTATGAGAGGGAAACGGTTTCGTTGACAAGTTGTAGTAAGTGGTCCGAGACGATGAACACTGGTAAGGCAACAGGCAAAACATAGAAAATTGTGTCATATTGTGTGTTACAAATTTAATGTCTATACACCTGACAGAAGGTTTTGCTATCGTATATATAAGCCTAGTTCCCATCTCGCATAAGCATTCAGGCATAAAACATTCAATCATGTCGTTACGATAAGAGGCATTCAGAGTATATAAAAGACCAGCACACAAAATCGAAACAGGCTATAAGAGCAATTATACAGGTGTGTCAAAAATCATTCTGCATGTTTAACGAAGACAAGGAAGTATCGAACACGGAAAGGAAATCACCGATAATGGACACAACAGAACACATCACTGAAACCATTGACCTGGTAACTGGAGAATGTACAGATCATGTTGATTCGGACGCTGATGAACGTAAAAGAGGACATTGGGCCAGCAAAGCGGACTCGTTTTTATCCCTGATTGGTTACTGTGTCGGCTATGGAAATATCTGGAGATTTCCTTATTTCTGCATGCGAAACGGTGGAGGTATGTAAATGTCAACAATATTCTATTATGAAATTTGTATTTTTTTTTAATTGCACAGATCTCATGTGCAAATATATAAATGCTTTTTTGTGTTTGCTGTATCATGATATTTGCATTTAAAGGTTTGTACAAAAGATACAGTTCACATTTTAATAAGAAATTACTTTTGATACAGTAAATATTATACAAAAAAATATTCTTTAATGGATAGCTATGCAACTCACAATGCTCTTCATTGATGTAGTCAGACTGGTGCGAACTTAGCATGCTATTATATTATTCATTAACCTGCAATGGAAATAGTTTCAAAATGCATGTACAGTAAGGACCGTAGCTTTTAATACTTCTACCCCCCACACCGCGATTTATGGTGACGAGTGTACATGGAGAAATAATCACCGTGTTTCCTAGTGATAGACCAATTATGCCAATCAATCACCGGGGTTATATCATCAAAGATTGCGGTGACCAAGCGTGCCGCGGTGAACCTCCGCGATCGAGACAAAGGATCACAGAGAATCACAGTGGATCAGCAGGATTCATCGGTGCTTACTCATGCGATCAAATTTACCTGTAATATGGATCGATATGGAGTAACTACATCAGTGATCACCATTGCCTGTTTTAACGTGGCGGCCCGCCACCCTTAGCTGGGTACCGCCACGCTTACACAACCAAATTCACTCGATCCGCCACGCATGTAATTGTTACCTAACACCCCTATTTTGTATCGATTTCAAGCAGAAAACTGACCCGTTTCTATAGCGTCCGATACTCATTACCTATGGTCCCTGTTTTTACAGGTGAACTAGGCCTAATTGACGAATTGCGATCTCGGTAAGGTGCCTCACCGTTATGTTTTGATACGGTCGATTGATCTCTTGATTACACCTATCGATGGTAATACTTAATCAATAGTAGAAGGTACTGTTCTGACCATGGGAACAGATGTGATTGTATGGTTTCAGTCGATCGGGACATCAGAGAAAATGTTACCATCATCGACATCGGAAAAAACCGACGGTCCGACAAGATTTTTTTTTCACAAGAATTAATATTGAGCTGGGATAAACAGACTGATAATATCAATACCTAAGCCGATGTTTGATAAGCATAGATTCATTTTTGAAAACTTCACGGCAATGTCACTACAATTGTATGAAGAGAGGAGCATCAGCTCCTTTTTTGTAAAACCAACGACATGCGATCGCCACACCTGCAGCCAACAGACTGAAATCTTTCATACATCGCGCAAGCCACGGCTACAGAAATGCGCACAAGTTGTGTATGAAGATGACGAAGGTAAGCTTAAAATTAACCCTTATTTGATTTGATAGATAATGATAATAATCTTATGAATATCTCGTGCATTAGTTTTCTTGTCACGTGCTATTTTTAGAAAGTACTATTAGAGTGATCTCCCTTCCAAAAACGATCTCAAAACGTCCAATAATATAAATAATCTCAGAATCCAATCTAATTAAAATCTAGATGGTCATTCTCACTACGCTACGTTACGTAACGTGGTGATAATGACCATCTAGATTTTAATTAGATTGTCTCAGAATCATTCTTAAATCTCTGTATTTATTATTTGATAAGTGTTATCTAGGTATTTTATTTTCTTTAATTATTATTAAATAAAGATAAGTTAATTAGCACCTCGAGTATATACAATGTAACATGTACACATTTGCAATTAATATGTACTAATTTGATTATGCAAATATTTGTTCAAATATAATAAATTGGTTGGGTTTTTTTTTTTTTTTTTTTTTTAATAATATGGTAATGACCACAATAAGATTCATTAAGCTTTTCAAAAATATTTATTTATTTATTTATTACCACCAGCAGGAACGGGCTCTCTCAGAGGATTTTGAACTCTCTGATGATGGTGTCTACCTAGGGAGTTCCCTACAAGAAAGCTGCTTCTCTCTGGAAGGGACTGTGCAACAGCAGAATTTCCATGTCATTTGGAGAGACAAAGTGTGTTTGGCTTCCATTGTTCATAATGAAGACTATTTTCAGGAGAAAATTATAGTGACTGTGTTGAATTGATATCTTAATTGAAATTATATTGTGGCTTGTGCATTGCTTTAAATACTTTAAATATTCTTGTACATTCTGATATTATGTCCAGTAAAAGTTGCTATTTAGTTTGATTTGTAGATGCTATTAATATGTTCACTGATAATATTATAGTGCAATTTATTAAATTTATAATTGAAATGTTTTAACTTATAATACTTGACAATGCATTATGATCTTGATGTGAATGTTTATCATATTTATAACAGTAAAAGATGCTATTTGAGGTTTGTTTTTTCAATGTTGTTATATTGAAGAACTGAGGTTGAAATGGTTTTGTGAAAATAAATTGATGATTGTCAAAATGAGGAATGTATGTTTGTAGTTTTTTCAAGTAATGGTATAAGCTGTTATTTTGTTTTAATTTAAAAGATATATATGGCAGAGAGTGAGCAAATGATTAAAATGCATATCTATAAAACATAATTAAATCTCTATTCTTAATGTCATAATTGATGATGTTTCTCGAAACGTCGCACCGCGTTGCTGCATGACATCCACAAAAGTACATGTTCAGAAGAAATTTTCAAAAAAATTTCCTCCACCCATCATTTTGAAATTGTGGTGATCCCTGCACATGTATATAACTGATACCTATCAACGCTATGATCGATGTGACCAGGGACGTACTGTATAACGTAATGGAAACTTTACATTTACCATTGGTTTTAATTGTTTCCAGCTCTTATAAATGCCGTAGAATTAAACATCAGTTTTACTTAGCTTGAAAATATGTGATATTTTATTTTATTTTGTCACTATAGTCGTAGTCTAGAGGGGACATAGATAATGTGTAGTATATTTAGATATAAAGAACTGTAAAGATTCCGCTGTGTGTCGCTGACCGGTAAAAGAAAGTAGATTTGATGGAAGTTATTTCTTGTGTAGTAGATGTAAGAATCACGGATTGATGGACATTTCGAACAACTTTCATCCAAGTAAGGATATAATTTGCATGTCTGCTGTAGGGCCAGAACGCACTACTCTATGAAAACATAGAATTTTCCGTCACCGTTTGGTGTCGCTAAGATGTAAGGTGTAAATACAGTAAAACCGGTGTGAAATCACACGTATCTTACCAATATGGATAAATGAGATATTTATTTACCCCCAGAACACCCATTTAGTCCCACCTAGAGGTTTTATTCCGTCAGTATAGACCCTTGCTTTACGCTAGTCAAAATTTCACGCTATTGACCTGCCATTTTGTAAGTGACCGTACGACTAACCACCCGAATCGGAACGCAATGGACCGAAAAGACCACATATAATTTATTGTGTTTTTCTTCTAACGTAGTTTAAATCAAGAAAACTAAGCTTATTATTTCCTAAAACCTGTTCAATTAAATTCAAAAATCCATTATTTCTTAATTATAATTTGGTTTGGTTTGGTTTATTTTGTTTAACGCCCTATTAGCAGCTAAGGTCATTTAAGGACGGCCTCCCGTGCGTGCGACATGCATGCGCGTGGTGAGTGCGTATGTGTGTTTTGGGAGGCTGTGGTATGTTCGTGTTAAGTCTCGTTGTGATAGGCCGGAACTTTCGCCGATTTATAGTGCTACCACACTGAAGCATACTGCCGAAGACACCCAGCAGCACACCCCACCCGGTCACATTATACTGACAACGGGCGAATCAGTCGTCCCACTCCAAATATGCTGAGCGCTAAGCAGGAGTAGCAACTACCATTTTTAAAGACTCTGGTATGTCTCGGCTAGGGGACAGAACCCAAAGCCTTCCTCACAGGGGCGAACGCTCAACTAAATGCCAAAAGTGAGGCATTGTCAAGGGAGACATTAGGAAGAAAGTTGTTCAGGAAGAAGAGAAAAGATAAGATCTCAAATTTAGTCGCCTCTTACGATCATGCAATGGGGGCAGCAGGTACAATTCTTACGCCCTACCTGCAGGGCAGAAACCGGTAAAATCTATAGAAATAAAAGTTGTAGTTTTTTCTTTTCACTCCATCGCGCATTGATTAGGTAATTAGGCCGACCGCCACCTACATAGTTAGCAAAATGGCGTCGAGTCCAGTATGAAATGTTGACTAGCGTAAAGCGAGGGTCTATAAGGACTGAATAAAACACCAAGGTGGGACTAAATGGGTATACTGGGGTAAATAAATGTCTCATTTATCCATATATGGAAGTGTTATGTCACTCCCGATTTTATTGTATTAGGACCAAAATCTTAGCGACATGCCACATGTCAGGACCTGAGATGTCGGAGAATTCCACGTTTTCATATCGTAGTGCGCCAGAGGAGGCCAATAGAAACTCTGGCTAATTCCATATATGAAAGTGATCAAAAATGGGAATAACACTAATTATGTTTAATGGTACTGGTTGCATAGTCAAAAGCATGCAATATATCGTATCTAAGGGCACCCATATATGGATGTTCTCTGCCTTAAATGTACCGGCTGTTTTATGTCTTCACATTATATCATGTCATTGAGTATTTTTTAGCTCACCTGCCCGAAGGGCAAGTGAGCTTATGTCGTGGTGCGGCGTCCGTCGTCCGTCCGTCCGTCCGTCCGTCCGTCCGTCCGTCTGGCCGTCCGGCGTCAACTTTTTCGTTCAAACCACTTCTTCTCAATAACAAAAGGCCCAGGGACTTGATATTGGGCATATAGCATGCTGGGGTGAAGGGCTACAAAGTTTGTTCAAATAAATGACCTTGGCCTTCATTCAAGGTCACATGGGTCAAATAGGCTATAATCTTCAAACGACTTCTCAATAACCAAGAGGCCCAGGGACTTGATATTGAGCCTGTAGCATGCTGGGGTGAAGGGCTACAAAGTTTGTTCAAATAAATGACCTTGACCTTCATTCAAGGTCACATGGGTCAAATAGGCTATAATCTTCAAACAACTTCTCAGTAACCAAGAGGCCCAGGGACTTGATATTGAGTCTGTAGCATGCTGGGGTGAAGGCTTACAAAGTTTGTTCAAATAAATGACCTTGGCCTTCATTCAAAGTCACATGGGTCAAAAAGGCTATAATCTTCAAACGACTTCTTCTCAATAACCAAGAGGCCCAGGGACTTGATATTGGGCCTGTAGCATGCTGGAGTGAAGGGCTACAAAGTTTGTTCAAATAAATGACCTTGACCTTCATTCAAGGTCACATGGGTCAAATAAGCTATATCTTCAAACGACTTCTTCTCAATAACCAAGAGGCCCAGGGACTTGATATTTGGCCTGTGGCATGCTGATATGAACGGCTACCAAGTTTGTTCAAATAAATGACCTTGACCTTCATTCAAGGTCAAATGGGTCAAATAGGCTATAATCTTTGATACAAGTGTAAAGGCCAATTTCCTTATAAAGAAATCAAAATAAATTGATGCTAATGGGATTCAACAGAAAAACAGATTCGGAGTTCGGATTCCAGCGCCTTGATATTGAGCCTGTAGCTTGCTGGGGTCAAATAGGCTATAATCTCCAAACGACTTCTTCTCAATAACCAAGAGGCCCAGGGACTTGATATTTGGCCTGTGGCATGCTGATATGAACGGCTACCAAGTTTGTTCAAATAAATGACCTTGACCTTCATTCAAGGTCAAATGGGTCAAATAGGCTATAATCTTTGATACAAGTGTAAAGGCCAATTTCCTTATAAAGAAATCAAAATAAATTGATGCTAATGGGATTCAACAGAAAAACAGATTCGGAGTTCGGATTCCAGCGCCTTGATATTGAGCCTGTAGCTTGCTGGGGTCAAATAGGCTATAATCTTCAAACGACTTCTTCTCAATAACCAAGAGGCCCAGAAACTTGATATTGGGCCTGTAGTATGCTTGGGTGAAGGGCTACAAAGTTTGTTCAAATAAATGACCTTGACCTTCATTCAAGGTCACATTGGTCAAATAGGCTATAATCTTTGATACAAGTGTAAAGGCCAATTTCCTTATAAGGAAATCAAAATAAATTGATGCTAATGAGATTCAACAGAAAAACAGATTCGGAGTTATATACCTCGGTGAAGAAGCTTCAATTCATTCTGAATTATTTAATCACGCAATTTAAGATTCGCTTTCTTCACAAGAGTTACAAAACAGTGGTTAAATATCTCTGATTATGTATTTATTTATCGTAGTAGCTTCATCCATATGGATCACGGGTTCCATATTTGGGTAAGAATCCTCGCGAGAGTTCCTCGAGAAGTATCATGGCGGATCACGGAGACAACTCCGAGCAGTATATCGGAATATGCGAATTTAAGATTTCTAGATTAGACGGTAGGCTAATACATTGCAAAATTGTATTTGAAATGTTTAATTATACGAACTATTACTCCAAAGTTAAACGATATCCGCTATTTGTACATGTAGCATTTTCGAGGTTCACTGTTTTGCTACATTACGAGCAATGGGAGGGAATCGTAGCTCTGACGACGACCATCTGTCAGAAATTGACCGTCCGTCGTCCAGAGCTACGTACGTTATCGCAGCTAGGAGTTACTAACCTTCGTTTCGTTTGGTCAATTGATACAACGATAAGGGTCGATAATGGTCAAATAAGAGCCACACCACCACAGGTAAAACCGAGTGCTGAATGTAATCGTGGCTCTCCGGGGCTGCATCATCAAGATTCGCGGCGGACAAATTGCTTTGATGTTTCGCAGAGAAACGATCACTGCGAATTTTGATGAACACTTTACCACCGGGGATCGCGATGACGCCGTTTTCATCATCCCTGATAGGGATTTAGGGTGATAAATCGCGGTGATTGACCCCTTGAACAGAAAATTAGACGCGGGCACATGGTAACTTTGTGTGCATTCCTAAGACCCGCACTGTATCATTGCACTACCAATTAACCTGTTATTTTCTAAACAAAAGATTAAGAAAAGTAACTAAAGACTAAGTTTATAAATTTCATGAAATGGAAACTCCTGTATATATTGTTTATACACACGAAGCTAATTAAGCGGATTTCAAAGATTTAGTTTTGGAAAAACTAGAAAGGGGCGACTACAAAGTAGGAAGTATACTATTTGAATGTATAATTTACAATGACATTTTATGTGTCACATATTTCTGAATCAAAATAGATAGGAAACACGGAAAGATTCAGAACTTATTCGTTTGTGATTCCTGGTTACTTTATAGATGTCCCTTATAACATATTGTCAACGTTTGTTTCGATATTCACCTCCAGTGCTCTACAACTTTGTGGAATTCATTCCACATTATTTTTCAACATTACTTTAGGTCGATTCTGTTATATTTTGAAAACTTTTTTCAGGATGTTTGCACTTTCTTTGCGCCTAGCATCAATGCGTGGACTCCTAAAGGTCGAAATATTTTGCGGTATACAATTCATATTTGTTTGTAATATGTGTTTAATATAATATGTATTTATGTGTCTTAGATCAAAAAAAAAGGTGTACTTTTTATTTTAATAACCCTTTGCAGGGTCCTTCCTTGTTGCTTTCCTCTGTATCTTGGTGATATGTGGGATTCCTACGTACTTTATAGACCTAGTGATGGGACAGTTCTCGGGCAAAACATCATTCCACGCATGGCAAATATGTCCGTTACTGCAAGGTAACTGAAATGTGAACAGCATCAGCTTTAAATGTTAGTCACTAAATCAGAAAGTGTAATTATTCCACATCAGTTGTTATATTAGTAAATTTAAGTTATTATATTATTAACGGCTCATCTACAGTAGAACTAAGGACCCCTGTTGCATGTCGATATTTTGCAGTAGGGATAACTATTTTTAACTTGCCACAGGATATTCTGTTTATCATTCGGTCGTGTATTTTGACGGGCTATTAAGTAATGAAAATCGCCAATCAAAGAAATATTCAAAATCTACAATGAGCACCCTGGAAAAACATATATACAATAATAATAAGAATGTCATACCCTCGTACAACCGTTTTTTTTAGGTATAGGCGCTGGAGCCCTCTTCGTTCTTTTTGTCGTCAACACCTACTACAACCTGATAATTGCATGGACGCTGTTTTACCTGGGATGCTCCTTCTTTTCTCCATTACCTTGGACGTCCTGTGAAAATGACTGGAACACGGCTAACTGTAGCACTAACAGAACAGGAGAATCTTTCGAGAAGGTCCATCAGTATACTAACGGATCTAACACAACTAATGTTTCTCAAACGTCTAGCAATTTTAAGCTCGTAACTTCAGAAGAGGAGTTCTGGCGGTAAGTAACAGGCATGAATGTGCGAAACAATATCCCGCAATATGGTTATGCATGCAATAAGTCTGTCTTCGTTAAGCTGCTAATTCGTTTTGTTTTATTTTGTGTTTTGTTCCTAAAGCAGTAATAAAACAAGAGGCCCATGGGCCTGTATCGCTCACCTGGTTGGATTTGACCAAATGTCAAAATAATGTTCATGTCCAATTTGTTAATACATATACTCTCTAAGGGACTGAAGACCCTACGGATTATTCTGACGACATGATTGTGTTTAAAGAAACTAAGTCCCTTAGGGTGGGGAAAAACCCTTGGACCTATTTTTACATAAGAAATGTGTTTATCCCTTAACGTCCAGCGATGCTATACATGGTTATGGGATGGAGGGTCACAGTAACCATTTATGCAAAATATGTTCCCCTTTCACCAAGGATGTTTCTGACCAAATTGAGTTCAAATCCATTCATAACTTTATGACAAGTAGAGGTTTAAAGGAATTACCTCTATTTCCCGAATTGGGCCCCACCCCTTTAGCCCCTTGAGGATCAGAGTCACCCTTTACGCAAAATCTGTTCCCCTTCCCCCAGGATGTTTCTGACCAAATTGGGTTCAAATCCATTCATAACTTTATGACTAGTAGTGATTTAAAGGAATTTCCTCTAATTCCCCTATTGGGCCCTGCCCCTTTGGCCCCTTGAGGTCAGAGTAAAAATTTATACAATCTCTTTCCCCCTTCCCCAAACGATGTTCCTGACCAAATTTGGTTGATTTCCATTTAAAACTTTATGACTAGTAGCGATTTAAAGACAAATCTCTATTTCCCCTATCGGGCCCAACCCTTCAGGCCCCTTGGGGGTCAGAGTCAATATTTATACAAACTCTTTCCCCCTTCCCCCAAGGATATTCCAGACCAAATTTGGTTCAAATCCATTCATAACGTTATGAATAGTGATTTAAAGGATTAACCCCTATTTTCCCTATTGGCCCACGCCCCTCAGGCCCTGGGGGTTTAGAGTAAAAATTTATACAAACTCGGTTCCCCTTCTCTCAAGGATGTTCCTGACCAAATTTTTGTTCAAATTCATTCATAACTTTACGGCTAGTAGCGATTTAAATGATTAGCCCCTATTTCCCCTGTCAGGCCCCGCCCCTCGGGGCCCTGGGGGTTCAGCGTAAACATTTATACAAACTCGGTTCCCCTTATGCGATGGATGTCCCTGACCACATTTGCTTCTAATGCATTCATAACTTTATGACTAGTAGCGATTTAAAGACTAATCTCTCTTTTCCCTATTTGGCCCCGCCCCTCAGGCCCCTGGGGGTTCAGAGTAAAAATGTATACAAACTCGGTTCCCCTTCTCCCAAGGATGTTTCTGACTAAATCTGGTTAAAATCCATTTAAAACTTTGACTAGTAGCGATTTAAAGACTAATCTCTATTTCCCCTTTTTGGCCCCGCCCCTCAGGTCCCTGGGAGTTCAGAGTAAATATTTATACAAACTTCGTTCCCCTTCTCCCAAGGATGTTCCTGACCAAATTTGGATCAAATTCATTCATAACTTTATGACTCGTAGCGAGTTAAAGGATTAACCCCTATTTCCCCTATTTGGCCCCGCCCCTCAGGCCCCTTGGGGTTAAGAGTACAGATGTATACAAACTCTGTTCCCCTTCCCCCAAGGATGTTCCTGACCAAATTTGGTGAAAATCCATTCGATACTTTAGGATTAGTAGCAATTTAAAGAAAATGTTGACGGACGATTGACGCCGGACAGACGCTGCGTTATTGCATAAGCCCGCCGGCCCTTTGGGCCAGGTGAGCTAAAAACTCATGTATGAGGAGTATAATCTAGTTGGTACACTGTAATATGATTTTCAATGCGTGTGATGATACAGACATCACCATTTTTAGCTCACCTGCCCGAAGGGCAAGTGAGCTTATGCCGTGGCGCAGCGTCCGTCGTCCGGCCGTCCGTCTGGCGTCAACTTTTCCATTCAAGCAACTTCTTCTCAATAACCAAAACACCCAGAGACCTAATATTGGGCCTGTAGCATGCTGGGGTGAAGGGCTACCAAGTTTGTTCAAATGAATAAAGATGACCTTCATTCAAGGTCACAGGGGTCAAAAAGGCTAAAATCTTTAAACGACTTCTTCTCAATAACCAAGAGCCCCAGGGATTTGATATGGGTCTGTAGCATGCTGGAGTGAAGGGCTTCCAAGTTTGTTCAAATGAATGACCTTGACTTTCATTCAAGGTCACAGCGATCAAATATGCTAAAAGAAATAAGACTTCTAAATAGCCAAAAGACCCAGGGACTTGATATTGAGTCTGTAGCATGCTGGGGTGAAGGGCTACCTAGTTTGTTCAAATGAATGACCTTGACCTGCATTCAAGGTCACAGGAGTCAAAAAGGCTAAAATCTTTAAACGACTTCTTCTCAATAACCAACAGTCCCAGAGACCTAATATTTGGCCTGCAGCATGCTAGGGTGAAGGGCTCCCAAGTTTGTTCAAATGAATGACCTTGACTTTCATCCAAGGTCACAGGAGTCCAAAAGGCTAAAATCTTTAAACGACTTCTCAATAACCAAGAGTCCCAGAGATCTAATATTTGGCCTGTAGCATACTGGGGTAAAGGGCTCCCAAGTTTTGTTCAAATGAATGACCTTGACCTTCATCCAAGGTCACAGGAGTCCAAAAGGCTAAAATCTTTAAACAACTTCTTCTCAATAACCAAGAGTCCCAGGGAGTTGATATTGGGTCTGTAGCATGCTGGGGTAAAGGGCTGACAAGTTTGTTCAAATAAATGACCTCGACTTACATTCAAGGTCACAGGAGTGAAAAAGGCTAAAATCTTTAAACGGCTTCTCAATAACCAAGAGTCCCAGGGACCTAATATTTGGCCTGTAGCATGCTGGGGTAAAGGGCTCTCAAGTTTGTTGAAATGAATGACCTTGACCTTCATTCAAGGTCACAAGTCTTAAAGGCTAAAATGTTTAAACGATTTCTTCTCAATAACCAAGATTCCCAGGGAGTTGATATTGGGTCTGTAGCATGCTGCGGTAAAGGGCTACCTAGTTTGTTCAAATGAATGACCTTGACTTTCCAGGTCACGTCGATCAAGTATGCTTAAATATTTAAATGACTTTTAGTGAATAGCCAAAGTGCGGAGAGACATTATATTGGTCCTGTAGCATGGTTTCAAATAACTGCAGGATCCATATATGAAAAGATGACTGCATTGCAGGTGAGCGAATTGGGCCCATTGGGCCCTTGTTGAATTAGGTAGTCAACATTCAGTTAAATATAAACCTATGTTTAACAACCTCCGTTTTACATCGATATATCACGTTAAAGGACATTGTCTTTTTGGTCTGATATCCACAAGAAAAGAATGAAAGGGGAGTTGTATTTATCAAAGTTATGATAATTCCAATGGACAGGACTTTGCTAGAGCATATCATCTCCTCTAATTCAAAGTGTCAGATTTGTTTTAGGTTCTATGTTTTTCACGGAAGTAATGTTGGTTTTACAGATACCGGCTACTAGAGATATCGCCTGGTATCGAAGAAATAGGCAATATGCCCTGGCATCTAGTTGTGTGTTTCCTAGCCGCCTGGTTATTGACGTTCCTTTGTTTGATCCGAGGTGTCCGGTCCTCAGGAAAGGTAAATAGCGAAACAGCATATGTCTACAGCTAAATTATGTTCTCTGTACCCTTGTGATATGACACGGCAAAGCTCCGTTATCCTTTAAAACCATTAAATCTACGAAATTAACTGCTGTATCTCACTGTACGTACGATGCGACTTATTCTTAAATCAACCTCAATCCCTTGTGTGGTTGCATATGATTTACCCCATGTTCTCTGTCAAGGGGGCTGCCCTGCAGGTAGGGCGTAAGAATTGTACCTGCTGCCCCCATTGCATGATCGTAAGAGGCGACTAAACTTGGGATCTTATCTTTTCTCTTCTTTCTTAACAACTTTCTTCTTCCTAATGTCTCCCTTGACAATGCCTCACTTTTGGCCTTTAGTTGAGCGTTCGCCGCTGTGAGGAATGTTTTGGGTTCTGTCCCCTAGCCGAGACATACCAAAGTCTTTAAAAATGGTAGTTGCTAGTCCTGCTTAGCGCTCAGCATAGTTGGAGTGGAACGACTGGTTTGCCCGTTGTCAGTATAATGTGACCGGGTGGGGTGTCCAGCTGGGTGTCTTCGGCAGTATGCTTCAGTGAGGTAGCACTATAAATCGGCAAAAGTTCCGGCCTATCACAAGGAGACTTAACACGAACATACCGCAGCCTCCCAAAACACACATACGCACTCACCACACGCATACATGTGGCACGCACGGGAGGCCGTCCTTAAATGAACTTAGCTGTTAATAGGGTGTTAAACAAAATAAACCAAACCAAACCAAACTGTCCAGGGGGCATTGGAGGCCAGTAATAAGTTAGTAGTAAATTATTTACGGCCTATCACTATAGGAACCGCTGGACCAGATGAGTTTCCATTGACGATAATGTTACGTTAACCACTGTCCTGCTTAAGGGGAGTTTTCAACACTGGTCCACTAGCCCTAATTTTGAAAAATGTCATCTTGCATTAGAATGTTTTAAAACTACCAATTTGAACTTTTTTTTATATGGGGGCCACCATCTTGTATTAAATTCAGCACCAAAAATTTACCTAAATTTACAACAAATTACACACTTAATTAACTCCCCCTGACAAAAACAGGCTAGAAAATCATTAACTTTTTTTTCGATATATTTTACATGTACATGTATTGCCCAGCCAACACATAAAACTTTGGAAACGTTTCTCACCTGAATACCCAATCACCTTCCTATTTAATCTACCAAAACGAGGAAAACCCCAAATCTATTTTTGATTTGGTTCTGTGATCCCTATTGGTCATCAGAGCCTCAATCGAATTAAAATCTAGATGGGTCATTCTCACTACGTTACATGAACATCTAACGACATTGCTAAAGGGGTCACGTCAAGATGACCTTTGTTATCTCAATATTTCACTTTCAGGTCTAACTGTCAATTTTTGGATTCCATCGATCTCACCCATTCGTCACATCATGCATCTGAAGCTTACCGTTTCGGTACAGCATGCATATAGCTATATGATTTGTTAGGTGAAATTACTTGAAACAGATTGACAGATTATACAAGATATGCACTCGAGTCACGCTATTTCGCACATCGGTAATTCACTTCCAATATTCTGTGAGTAGTAATTTGATTGGTTAATCAAAAAGGTCATCCTGACGTTACACCTTATGCGGTGTCGTTAGATGTTCATGTAACGTAGCGAGAATGACTATCTAGATGTTAATTAGATTGTTAGAGCCAAACAATGGTTAGTTAAAAGTAGGAGTAAAATGAGCAAAAGACGAAAAAAAAACATCAAACCAACGAAACATGCAAATACATATTGGTAAACTCGCATTAAGTTGAAAATGAAATAAGTGGCAATGCTTACTCTAATATTGTAATACACGCCTAACAGCATTTAGATAATTCATAATTTTTTAAAAGTTAAAAAAAAAAAAAAACTTTTACACTTGCTATGCTGTTGTAAAAACTCTGTAAGTTGTAGATCAATGCAAACCAATAAACGCGTTTAACGGCCAATAAGTCATTACACGCAGGTTACATTTATCTGTTTGAAAGAATGCCATTGTTACCAAATTAATTAGAAAGAATCCGATGACGATGTCAGAGTTCATACAATATTGTGCTAAAGAATACGCTCCGGAGCGTTACAAGGTGCTCAGCAAAATCTAAATCGATGTTGAACAAATTGAGTAATCTTGCTTCCTATTTCCATTTTGTATTTCTTTTACAACGAGTTCTTCACGCAATAAATAGTGTGAAAAAGACATCGCAGCGGGGGCAACACGTCGTACACATACGGTTTACACTTCCGCAACACATCTTGAGAGAGCGTCAGTTAATAATTGGTTTTGTCACGTTAGTTGTTGTATGCATCGACTTGCATGAAAATGTTTGTATGCTTACTTTTAGGTAGTGTATGTGACTGCTTTGCTGCCTTACGTCATCCTAACGGCAATTCTCATCCGGGCCGTTCTCCTTCCAGGAGCAGGGGAAGGCATTCTCTACTTGCTCACACCTAACTTACAAAAACTTGTAGAACCACAGGTAAATTTGTTAGAAATAAACCATTGTCTCTGTTAGCGTATCGTATGTTCTCTGCTTTAGTTAGTTGATAGTTGTTAACGGCCCATTAACACTTGGTGTCATTTAGGCAATAATGCTAACTAAAATGGTTAAGAACGAGAAAAAAAAACGTAACAATATACAAAAAGTATATTGGTTTAGTTGAAAATGCAAAACAGCTACAGTGCCAATTCCGTATATAAGAACAATATTGTAATTCACTTCATTTAACTAATCAGATGTTGCATTTGTAACGAAAGTAATACATAATGTCGGTGTTCGATGTAACCGAACATATTTTTATAAGGAAATGTCACTGTCAGAACTGTTAATTTTGGTTTGGTTTGTTAGCTCACCTGCCCGAAGGGCAAGTGAGCTTATGTCGTGGTGCGGCGTCCGTCCGTCCGGCGTCAACTTTTTCATTCAAACAACTTCTTCTCAATAACCAAAAGGCCCAGGGACTTGATATTGGGCCTGTAGCATGCTGGGGTGAAGGGCTACAAAGTTTGTTCAAATAAATGACCTTGACCATCATTCAAGGTCACATGGGTCAAATAGGCTATAATCTTCAAACGACTTCTTCTCAATAACCAAGAGGCCCAGGGACTTAATATTGGGTCTGTAGCATGCTGGGGTGAAGGGCTGCAAAGTTTGTTCAAATAAATGACCTTGACCTTCATTCAAGGTCACATGGGTCAAATAGACTATAATCTTCAAATGACTTCTCAATAACCAAGAGGCCCAGGGACTTAATATTTGGCCTGTAGCATGCTGGGGTGAAGGGCTACAAAGTTTGTTCAAATAAATGACCTTGACCTTCATTCAAGATCACATGGGTCAAATAGGCTATAATCTTCAAATGACTTCTTCTCAATAACCAAGAGGCCCAAGGACTTGATATAAGGGGTGCAGCATGCTGGGGTGAAGGGCTACAAAGTTTGTTCAAATAAATGACCTTGACCTTCATTCAAGATCACATGGGTCAAATAGGCTATAATCTTCAAACGACTTCTTCTCTATAACCAAGAGGCCCAGGGACTTGATATTGGGCATGTAGCATGCTGAGGTGAAGGGCTACAAAGTTTGTTCAAAGAATGACCTTGACCTTCATTCAAGGTCACATGGGTCAAATAGGCTATACTCTTCAAACGACTTCTTCTCAATAACCAAGAGGCCCAGGGACTTGATATTGGGCCTGTAGCATGATGGGGTGAAGGGCTACAAAGTTTGTTCAAATAAATGATCTTGACCTTCATTCAAGATCACATGGGTCAAATAGGCTATAATCTTCAAACGACTTCTCAATAACCAAGAGGCCCAGGGACTTGATATTGGGCCTGTAGCATGCTGGGGTTAAGGGCTACAAAGTTTGTTCAAATAAATGACCTTGACTTACATTCTAGGTCACAGGGGTGAAATCGGCTTAAATCTGTAAACAATAATTTTGCGATAGCCAAGAGCCTCCAAGACCTGATATTAGGTCAATAGAATGCTGGAATGAAGGACTAGAAAATTTTCAATATGAATAAAACTAGCTTACAATGATATTTGAATAAAGAGGTAATCAACATAGTATCTTTAGAAATGACCTCAATCAACTTCAAAGTTGCTGTAGAGCCAGGTGAGCGATACATGCCCATTGGGCCTCTTGTTATTGTTGAACGTCCTTCCAACAAGGAAGACATGTAAGCGTTTAGAGTTATCAGAGTTCGAACCTGGGTTTATCTATATTTCTTACATTTTACCAATGAATTATTTTGGAAAAGTTATTGCCCTTTTTTATTTCAGTATTTTTAATCTCCTTCATTTATTGAGTGATCTCTTTGAAATTTGAAAGACATTATTGTACTGATATGAAGTTGTGTCTTATCGAAAAGAATTCCAAGTGTATGAAGTTCTGTTTATTTCATTTTTTTTTTTTTTTTTCGGAAATCATCTCCATCTTTCAACCAATTTCTTTGAAACTTGGTAAGCTTAATAAACATGATATATTGCTGTGCTTCTCCGGAAATTTTGATTCAACTATTTTTGCAAAAGTTATTGCCCTTGGTTTATTTCAGTATTTGAATTAGGTCTTAATATTTTCTACTATTTTCTTTGAAACTGATAAATGAATTGGAGTCATGATGTAAAATTGTTTCTCTGAAAACTGTTTTTTTCCAAAATGTATTATATCATGGAAGATTTTAAACTTGTTTTCATTGACTTTGTAGTGAAAAATTACATTGATAGCATGCAAGATAGCCATTATTAAGGTGATGTAAATCGTATTTTAATACTAGAACAATGGCAAGTCAGCAAGGGCAAAAATTAAAAAGAAATCTGCCCGTTTAGCTTAAGATCAAAGCCGGGATCGACTGTCATGACAACGCTTGAGGTTTGGTTTGGTTTATTTTGTTTAACGTCCTATTAACAGCTAACGCTTGAGGCCGTGGTTTTTAGCACAATATTAAATTGACCAACTTGTTCGTATAACTGAAAACGTTCGACATAATACATTATGTCTTTGAAAATTATCTATAAATATCATATTTAATCAATTATGATTCGTTGCATTCGTGTAGTGATTTTTGTTTGTTTCTATGTCGCCTTTCGGGAGTTCCAGTATCCGGATATCGATCATAGTTTTTTTCAATAAGTGCAACCTTGTATCATACTTTTAAAAATATGAAATGAGACGTTTTGGATAGGAAATTATTATTTTCATATGCATATTGATATACTCTTTCCATTGATCCCAGATACCTTGTTGAAAAGGAATTATTAAGAGGTTACACTTTGCAAAATTATAAGACGGTGTTAATGTTGCTGCATTTACCAATCATGTGACCTAACTAAATACGCAAGCGACCTGAAAGGACCGTCGTTATACAAAGGACAAGTGTACTATCATTTTAAATGTGCAACATTGTAACCAGGAAAATAAACACAATGGAAAATTAGCGTCGACGTTAAGGTGCCTATATAATGGAGGACAATATAACAGTGATGCGTAAAAGAAATAAAAGTACTGATGCAATCTTCAGTTGTCGCTTTGATTAGATATTTTAAACCTCCCCATCAATGGTCAGGGCCATATTCCACAAGATCCACTTTTGTTTTTAAGTTTTCGTCCCAAATGACCTTGACATTAACCTAGTAAGGGGTTGTAATATCTCACTAGGTAAGATTGTTGGTCATAGAACCTCAAGTGAAAATTCAGGTGAAGGCGAGGGGTTTGATACTCCTTACCCGTGGCGATCTGCTTACGGGGTGATAAACCATTGGTTTAGGTTTATTTTGTTTAACGTCCTATTAACAGCTAAGGTCATTTAAGGACGGCCTCCCGTGCGTGCGACATGCATGCGTGTGGTGAGTGCGTATGTGTGTTTTGGGAGGCTGCGGTATGTTCGTATTAAGTCTCCTTGTGATAGGCCGGAACTTTTGCCGATTTATAGTGCTACCTCACTGAAGCATACTGCCGAAGACACCCAGCTGGACACCCCACCCGGTCACATTATACTGACAACGGGCCAACCAGTCGTCCCACTCCTTGTATGCCGAGCGTTAAGCAGGAGTAGCAACTACCATTTTTAAAGACTCTGGTATGTCTTGGCCAGGAGACAGAACCCAAAGCCTTCCTCACAGGGGCGAACGCACAACTAAAGGCCAAAAGTGAGGCATTGTCAAGGGAGACATTAGGAATAAGAAAGAAGTTAAGAGATAAGATCCCAAATTTAGTCGCCTCTTACGGCCATGCAATGGGGGCAGCAATTCTTACGCCCTACCTGCAGGGCCGACCCAGGTTAGAATGAATTCCAATACAAATCTAACAAATAATAGTCAAAAATGTGATTTCCCTATATAACCTATAGTAAAGTTTATCCCCTCCCCAGGGTTTGCTTTTGTTTAACGTCCTATTAACAGTCAGGGTCATTTAAGGACGTGTCAGGTTTTGGAGGTGGAGGAAAGCCGGAGTACCCGGAGAAAAACCACCGGCCTACGGTCAGTACCTGCCAACTGCCCCACGTAGGTTTCGAACTCGCAACCCAGAGGTGGAGGGCTAGTGTTAAAGTGTCGGGAAACCTTAATCACTCGGCCACCGCGGCCCCCTCAGAGTAGAGAAGAAGATTTTTGAAGTTTTAGTCAATTTGACCCTTTTTGGCCCCATCCCTCAGGCCCCTGGGGGGGGGGGGGGGGCATATAATTCACCCATAGAAGCTTTCTGCCAAACATTGAATTTGGTGTAGTGGTTTTGGAGAAGTTGAAAATGTAAATACGGACGCACGACGACAGACAAAGGTCACTTGAGACTTTGTCTCAGGTGACCTAAATAATCCGGACAAAATTCCACGGCGGAAGAAGAAGAAACGGAGCAAAATCAATAAATCCCCCACTTCGTTTGGTAGACTTGAATATCGCGAAAAAGGTACAAAATTTGACCTTGATCTTTGACCAGATGATTTTGAACTTCTGTAAGTAGACTCCTTGTTTTATTATTTCCTGACAAAATGTTAATCAGAAAAAAGATGCAAAATTTGACATTCACCTTTGAACCTAATGACCTTGACTCTTTAGATTAGTGTGCATGTTTGTGAAAAGAACATCTAGACTTTTAGAAGTTTTATGTGAATCGGTAAATAAATACCAATTTTATAGTCAAGAGTAAAAGATAGGCAATTGAACAGACTGTGCGATAGCCATAAGGCATCCGTATCAGATACGGGGCCCTAACAAAGGATATAACAATATATGGTATTCGACCTGCGAATATTGTTTAAACATTATTTGCAAAAGAGATGTATAACATGCATATCCTACCGTAAACACGATAACGTTTGGACTGTGCACGCTAGCCAACGTGTTGGACTTGAATGTTGTCCTCGGACGTTCTGTTAATTCAACTGTATTGGATGACATCAGCAAGTTAAAGTCTTATATGATCTGACATCTACCCCTAATTGAGAAACTGTCATACTCGGGTGTTTCATGAACGTTTGCGGCTAGTATGAATGACAGCTTTTTTCTGAAAGCAATAATAAAAAAAAAAAAAACTATAATGGTTACAAACTCTGCGTGGACCATCGTGTCAGTGATGCGTCTCGGCAAGATTTGGTTTGGTTTTATTTGTTTAACGTCCTATCAACAGCCAATGTCATTTAAAAACGGTCTCCTTTGCATGCTGTATGTTCGTGTTTATCTCCTTTATGCCGGCTTGATAGTGCTACCTCACTGAAGAATAGTGCCAAAGACTAACAAAAACATATTTGCCTTGGTACATAGAGGTTCATGGACAGCAGAGGATGGGTTAGCTTACAGTTTTTCTAAAGTTTATAAATCCTTATTCTGGTGCAATAGAAAATAATCAACTTGATTAATAGTTATTATGCAGCACCATTGACCTCGCTGTTTACATGTTATTTGTAAAGCTGTTTGTTAATGGCGGCAAAACATGCGTTAAATTTAACGTTTAAGGAGAACACAGTAGACTCATTTGCATCATGTATATTGCACAAATTTACCATGTTTTTATGCTCATAGGTTTCCACAGCAGGGACATTTGTTTGACCGGATTTGGCTTCTATAAAAGGATAAACATTTATTATGTTTGACATTGAAATGCTAATGGACAGACAGACAGATAAATATATATTACGATTGATAGTTTTTCCTCCAATATTACATGAAGATTATACACACACGTAACAGATATTCCAAATGCCAGATAGGTTTAATAATAAATTTCAAATAAAAGAAACATGTCTACAACATTTTCAAATTTCATTGTATCAATCTACTAAAAATACACTTTTTTTGTACTTGCGAGATGCATCACCACTCCATACAGTTGAAATAAAATTGATCAAACTAAATGGAACGAAAATGATGATAATTATGATACAGCGGAACAATCCTATTCAGAGCTTTGAAAGTGTTCCGTTGCTTGTATGAACAATGATACATTTAAAAAAAAAAAAGGAATTTTGTGCAATCAATTATACATGTTGTCTTTGAAAAAACATTTGGAAACATGTTGACAGGATTTAAAAAAAAACTTATTTGGATGGAGTCTCTACTAGATTCGAGGTTTGCATTTACGTGTTTATCTATACATTTTTTTTAGCTAAAGTGTCTATAATTTTCTCGTAACTCTAATTGCTAATGGAAATACTTTAAATAGGCAGAGTGACATCCTTGTCTCCTAGATTCTGTTTCAGGTCTGCTAGTTTCTGTGTAAAAGCTTGTTTATCGCACATGAATAAGTCTGTCTACACAGCAAAATATCCACCCACAGCTGTCTGATGAAATCTGTCTTACCGACTAGCTATTAACATATCAACATAAGTATGCAATGTTATTAAACAGTTGTTATTTTATTACATTTTTAAAGACCCATCACCATATAACAGGTAAATAAATGTTGAGCAAAAATGCATTTAAGGAAACATCAAAGACATACACTCACTTTATGCAGAAATTCGTACCGTAATTTCTTGCGTATTGCCCGCTCCGGTAGATTGCCCGCAGACGGCATAGGTATAGAAATTTTACAGTATACGTTTCACTGGAAGGGGTATTACCTGTCGTTTTGTAATAGAGGTCGTTTTTGTGACTGCTTTTTGTAACCTAAAATCATTTCTGCAGAAAGTGTAGTGACTGGATAAAGTGGAGCGGGCAGACTCCGTGATTTGATTTTGCCTTAAGTTCTTTTGCAGCCGCCTTCTTCAACGTTCTGGCTTTCTTTAAATTCCCAGAAACGGAAAAAATCTTACATTTAACAAAGATATACCGACTAACTATTCTACCGTCCAAAACATATCCTGGTTCAACGCATCAATGCTTGTTAGATGGCAAAATGCTTTAAGCAGACAATATTTCTGCCCGGTTGCTACCGACGGGGGAAGCCTGAATGCATACCTTTGCAGAAAATCACGTGACTACCGCCGCGCATAAAGCCAGTACTTATATCAAAATGAGACAACTCTGTTAGATATTTTAATAATTGTATCTGGTGTATATAATATGTTTGTTGATATTTTTTTTAGTTATTTCACTACTGTATTGATATCAATTTAAGTTTATACCGTTCAGTATCATATTATTGAAGGTATGGTTGGAGGCATCGCTACAAGTTTTCTATTCATTAGGACCCGGCTGGGGACCTTTGATCACCCTAGCTAGTTACAACAATTTCCATAACAACTGCTTCAGGTATTTAATCGTACTTCACCGCGGTCAAATATTTTTTTTAATATAGCCATGCTAGCTATGATAAAAAATAGTCAAGAACTGAAATGTTTATTTCTTCCAATTCGAAACGATTAATTAATACCTTTTAATGTCTTTTATATGAAGTAAAAAATTACATCAAAGTGCATTCAAGTTAGTGTGATTTTAGTTAAGATTGTTTTGAGTATAATGGAAAATCAAAGAACTCAAAAAGGTTTTCAACCGAGTTCAACATTTTAATCATATTCCATAGATGAATATAGATAGTAAACAATAGAAAAGTAAAATACTTTCTTTGTGATCCATTTTTTATTCGTCGGTTATAGAGATTCCATCCTGATGGTTTTCATCTCTGAAGGGACCAGTGTTTATGGTGGGTTTGTCGTATTTGCTGTGCTCGGGTTCATGGCCCAGCAGACAGGAATGCACGTATCGGATGTCGTTACGTCAGGTATGTGAGACATCACTCTTCCACCTCATTAACATGATACAGATTTCTCCTAAAGTACACAGGTACATCTCCATTTGGAAGTGATTCCCATGTTCGCCACCAAGGAAAATGACAGCTCGAGGGCACTTTTATTCAGAAAACGTCTGTGCTATTTTGGTCAATCTACATACATAGGATAGGTACAAGAATACCGCATGATATTAACTTTAGGTTCCTTCACCATTCTTTGATAGGGTCATTTATTTGGCAGCCATTATTACCTGTGATTTTATTACATGTATGAGCTTTAATGTCTCAAACTTGCTGACTTAAAAATCAAAATAGACAGTTTATCGCTTTTAAAATATGTTCTTATTACATATTCAGCGTTCGTAATGTCAGAGTTAGTTGTATTGTACGAGTAGAGAAAGAAAATATTTATGTTAGTATGAAGATTTTGAAGAACCAAGGGCTTTGACAAGGTCTTTGAAATTCTTTATGTAGGATACATAAAAGACATGTTATTTGTGAAGTTTAATGTTTGAGAACGGTTGTAAATTGCAATATTACGGAATTTTTGTTGACTTATGTAAGACAAATATAGAATATAAATGATGACAAACCTAATTTTATATTCACTTAGGACCTGGTCTCGTGTTCATGACCTACCCTGAAGCTCTCGCACATCTCCCTATTCCTAATTTTTGGACAGTGCTATTCTTTGTCATGATGGTTACAGTGGGCATGGACAGCCAGGTAATGTATTATATATGTGTGTCGCCTGTCGGCGTCGGCGGCGGCGTCCGCACAAGAGGTTTCCGGGGGACAACTAATCTTTCTTTGGGCTGATCAAACCCAAACTTCATACAGGCATTTCTTACCAAAAGTGCTTACATGAGATTGCTCTCTAGACCAGAAGGTCAAAGGTAACTAAAAAAGAAAATAAATTCCCGTGCCATACTCAATTTTCCTTACGCTGATCAAGCTCAAACTTTATACAGGCCTCCTTCACAGTTTTCATGGGATAACTTTTCAGGCCTGAGGGTCAAACGTCATCGTTACTGAAAAAAGAAATTTGTTTCCAGTGCCATAGCTCAAGTTTCCTGGGCTAATCAAGTACCAATTTCTTACAGACCTTCCTTAACAAAGCGGCTCGCAATTCATGTTCGGAGGTTAAAGGTCAAGGTCACTTTTACTATAAATAGAATAGGTTTCCGTGCGATAAGACTCCTTGGGCTGATCAAGCTAACACTTCATACATACATTTCTTACAAAAAGTGCTTGTATGGGATTGTTTTTCAGACTTCAAGGTCAAAGTCTGGGTTACTTAAATACAAAATTAATTTCCGTGCCATCACTCCGGTTCCTTGGGCTGATAAAGTTCAAACTTCATACAGACCTTCCTTACTAAAGGGGATTGCTTTGGCTTGCATTTCAGGTCTGAACTTTTTAAGGTCACTGTTACTAATAAAAGAAAATATTTCTGTGCGATAACTGTCATCAATATATAACTTCCATGTGATTCTTGTTTTAATATCAAATATGGTAAGGTTATAATTAACGTACTAATACTCTGTAAATAATGACAATAATGATGCCAAATTTATAGTGCTACCACACTGAGGCATACTGCCTAAGACATTCAGCATGACACCTCATCCACCACTACATTTTTACATCATTTTTTGGCCCTAGGGACCTTTATAGTGTTGATGGGCCGTGAAGCATTTTAACTAACCAACTAACTAACATTATACTGAAACAGTCGTCCCACTCTCAAAATGCTGAGCCCTAAGCATAAACTCCGGTATCTCTTTGCCAGAAATAAAAATCGTTTACAAAGGGGAGAACGCCGCTTCTCAAAATTATGCAATAAGGGCAGGTGGCGGAGTTCTTACGCGCTACCAGCAGCACAGCGGAACTGAGAACAGCTAATTAATGTTTTCAGCACAAATACCTCTAAAACAAACATTACCATATGTATGTTTACGGTTAACGAATATATAGATATATTACTCTACGTCAAAGTTTTACATGCTTATATAACGAAAGAATCTTAACTGATCTGTAGAAACTATGTATAATTTAAAGCGGCATCTCGGAAGTAGAAAAACCCATGTGCTTATTTTTAAGCGGCTTCTGTTGAACGATTTCCTGATTACACAATTGTTTATTGATTACTGATCATAAATTAAGTCAATTCAATGAAAAATATGTATATTCTAACAAGGATTTTCCAGTTTCTAATTCCAGTTGTACAAAACGTTTTATTGAGATATATTTAGTATAGTAATGTTTAATATTGTTTGCGATTTTTCTGAATTCCGCCATTGTAATCACTAAATACTATCTTCTGTACAAAACCTCAGTTATCTTGTGTTGAGACCGTGATATCAGCTGTGTTGGACCATTTCCCCGTGTTACGTCGAAGACGGGTCCTCGTTCAGGGTATTGGTTGCTTTTTCTGGTACCTTTTAGGACTGATACTGTGCACTCAAGTAAGTTTACACGTGTCTCATTCGTAATGTCAAATAAAAGTCTGAAACTATATTGGCGTTTATTAATATTTTATATTCATTACAAAAACTATTTTACAAATATCTATACACAAAAATTGCCAGCAAAATACAATGCCCTTACACTTCGGTCGTATCCTTTCTCTACTTCGTTACTTTTATCCATGTATTTTTCCGTTTTTATCTTGTTCTTGTTTTGTATTAATTATTTCGAGTTGTTTTTAGCTCACCTGCCCGAAGGGCAAGTGAGCGTATGCCGTGGTGCGGCGTCCGTCGTCCGTCCGTCCTGCGTCAACTTTTTCATTTAAGCTTCTTCTCAATATCCAAGAGGCCCAGGGACTTGATATTGGGCATGTAACATGCTGGCGCGAAGGGCTACCAAGTTTGTTAAAATAAATGACCTTGACCTTCATTCAAAGTCACATGGGTCAAATGGGTTATAATCTTCAAACGACTTCTCAATAACCAAGAGGCCAAGGGACTTGATATTGGACATGTAGCATGCTGGGGTGGAGGGCTACCAAGTTTGTTAAAATAAATGACCTGGACCTTCAGTCAAGGTCACATGGGTCAAATAGGCTAAAATCTTTAAACGACTTCTTCTCAATAACCAAGAGGCCCAGGAATTGATATTTGGCCTGTCTGTAGCATGCTTAGAGCCAAGAGTCACCAAGACACGATCTTAGGCCAATAGTATGCTGGAATGAAGGACTAGAAAATATATTGACATGAATAAACCTAGTTTACTCTATTCAAATAAAGTGGTTATCAGCATAGTATCTGTAGAAATGACCTCAATCAACTGCAAATTTGCTGTAGAGCCATGTGAGCGATACAGGCCCATTGGGCCTCTTGATTTAACTGTCACTGTTCTTTATAACAGGGAGGAATGTATGTGTTTTTAGTAATGGACTGGTATGTAGCTATGGCTGTTCCCTTATTTGCCTTCATCGAATGTATAATCGTTGGATGGATATATGGTAAGTCAAAACTTCATACTTGTATTTCGCATGTTAGTTCTTCTGGAATCTGGCCCTTGTTCTGTTCTATGGTGTCAATCATCCTCCCAATATAGGGAACAACCAACCAATTGAAAAAATATATTTTTGAAACAGCCCCTGTGTATAGAACGTTGAGCCAAGGATAAAATGTCCGGCAGCCACTGATTGGCCAGTATGTTATGAAGTGAGAAAATAGATGTGTAGCCTGATAGGTAACTATCAATAAGAAATGTTGATATAAATTTCTTAAGTCCGATTGGTTTTTTTCCCAAAAGTTCACGTAATAATAGTAAACAGGTAAACATTTACGATTTTTGAGAATTTTTACTGTGAAATTCACCTATTTTCAAAATGGCTACCCTGGTGAAAATTTGAGCTGAAGGACCCAACTTTTTTTTTTGATTAGGTGTTATATCAGACCCTAAACTTTTGTTATAAACCATAATCGTCATATTCAATTCAAGAATTTGAATGAAATAATCCAAAACGTTAACACTAAGGTCTATGGGAAAACAATTGGTTGGTTGGTCTCTACATATAGCTACCGCATATGACATTTTATGCCATCTAGCGTCCCTGGAAACCAGATGATGGGACCGACTAGCACATTTTCGGACGGGATTCTCATCTTGGAGGCATTGTAGCAGAATTTAGAGAGAAATTGAGATTCAGGGGGGATTGATGATGAAAATATGACACATGTAGTGTTACAAGGAGGACCATAGACCGGACAAATATGGACATACATTCTATATTTCAATGGTAGCGGTATATATCGTGGCTCGGGGTACGGTGGTGTGCTGGTTGTACTGCTGGCACTACCCCGGTTCAATGTGTGGGTGTGTGTCTGGCTGTTCTGTTGTCACTACCCCGATTCGGTATTCGGTGATGTGTTTGGTTGTTCTGTTGTCACTACCCCAGTTCAGTGTTTGGTGATATATCTGGTTATTTTTTGTTGTCACTTGCCCGGTTCCGTGTTCTGTGTCTGTGTTTCGACTCGTTTATCTAAATAATGGCTCTACTCCTATTTTTTTTTCTCGTTCGGCCTTTTTTTCTTCATTTTTTACAAAAAGACCAGAAATTAGGGGGTGGAGGAGATAACATTGAGTTATCTCCCCCTTATCTTTATTCTATATCTCATTTGTTTATATTTCTGAGTAGCACGATTTCTATACTTGGCTATTAACCAAAAGCCATCCCTTTAAATTCAAAGCTTATCAAGACATTAAAATTTACATTTCAAAATTAACTCAATTGTAATGTGGTTTTCTCTTAAGAATTTCATATCCGGTACCAATAGAAGAATCAACCTACCAGCCTAAGATTTGCAGTCAGGCACTGCATATTTTGATAGCATAGCTTATGGTTCTATCCTGTTCCAGAAAAGTTATATTTGAAAAATGTGAAAGATGCTATAGGGAACAACCAACCAATTGAAAAAATATATTTTTGAAACACCCCCTGTGTATAGAACGTTGAGCCAAGGATAAAATGTCCGGCAGCCACTGATTGGCCAGTATGTTATGAAGTGAGAAAATAGATGTGTAGCCTGATAGGTAACTATCAATAAGAAATGTTGATATAAATTTCTTAAGTCCGATTGGTTTTTTTCCCAAAAGTTCACGTAATAATAGTAAACAGGTAAACATTTACGATTTTTGAGAATTTTTACTGTGAAATTCACCTATTTTCAAAATGGCTACCCTGGAGAAAATTTGAGCTGAAGGACCCAACTTTTTTTTTTGATTAGGTGTTATATCAGACCCTAAACTTTTGTTATAAACCATAATCGTCATATTCAATTCAAGAATTTGAATGAAATAATCCAAAACGTTAACACTAAGGTCTATGGGAAAACAATTGGTTGGTTGGTCTCTATAATTTGTGCTTGTTACTGCAGGAGCTGAACGTTTTTCCCGGGATGCGGAGTTAATGCTTGGACGTGGCATTCCAGTCCTCATGCGGATCGCGATTTGCTTCATTGCCCCAAGTACACTTCTGGTCAGTAAATCCAGGATAAGGATTCATTTTGATACCCTTGCGTTTCTAGAACTCGTGACGTGATCATATATAATAACTATCATTACATTATCAACAGCCCCTAAACACAGAAAAAGGCCATTAAGGCCAATAAATGTTACGTAAAAAGGGGGGGTATTAAACGAAACAAACGAAAATCAAACAAACGAAATACATAACTAGCCTATTTTAGTAGCCTTGGGTTTGATTTATCATTGTTAAACATCTAACATCTGGGCATCTAAACAGCAAATCAAGTCAAAGCCTTGATTTTCCCTACTTTGGTGCAATTTAACAGAAATAACTTGATGAGCTTTTAGCATGTATCATTACAAACCGTGGGGCATGCTGTTGATATGTAATTTGTTAAGGTGTTTGTAACGGACCTGTTACAGGTTACATTGATTTTTGCCCACAAGCCAATTTAATAATTACTGGATGATATTTGTAGTACTATATGAGACAACCCATGAAATATGTTTAAAAATTCAAAAGATCCCAGGGGCCTGTTCCATGACCATTCTAATATCACCCTACATGGTTTGGTTTATTTTGTTTAACGTCCTATTAACAGCTAAGGTCATTTAAGGACGGCCTCCCGTGCGTGCGACATGCATGCGTGTGGTGAGTGCGTATGTGTGTTTTGGGAGGCTGCGGTATGGGGGCGAACGCTCAACTAAAGGCCAAAAGTGAGGCATTGTCAAGGGAGACGTTAGGTTTGGTTTGGTTTATTTTGCTTAACGTCCTGTTAACAGCTAAGGCCATTTAAGGACGGCCTCCCGTGCGTGCAACCTGCATGTAGGTGGTGAGTGCGTATGTGTGTTTTGGGAGGCTGCGGTATGTTCGTGTTAAGTCTCCTTGTGATAGGCCGGAACTTTTGCCGATTTATAGTGCTACCTCACTGGAGCATACTGCCGAAGACACCCAGCAGCACACCCCACCCGGTCACATTATACTGACAACGGGCGAACCAGTCGTCCCACTCCTTTTATGCTGAGCGCTAAGCCGGAGTAGCAACTACCATTTTTAAAGACTCTAGTATGTCTCGGCCAGGGGACAGAACCCAAAGCCTTCCTCACAGGGGCGAACGCTCAACTAAAGGCCAAAAGTGAGGCATTGTCAAGGGAGGCGTCAGGAAGAAGAAAGTTGTTAAGAAAGAAGAGAAAAGATAAGATCCCAAATTGAGTCGCCTCTTACGATCATGCAATGGGGGCAGCAGGTACGACTCTTACGCCCTACCTACAGGGACTACCCTACATGGGAGTGTGACAGGGTTCCATTTTCAGTCAAAATAACGCACATTTAACTTTTTTTGCTTCAAAATCATTTTCTTTAGAGTGATATATATTTACTGCAAATCATAGATGCCTTTATGCAACAAAAAATATCTATTACACAATCAATGAAATTTTCAAGGCCTCCAGCTTTTGCCCTCACTCATAACTCTACGGGTCCTGTTTGGATCATTTGCGACACGTTATGCTAATGCATTGTCACTA